>NW_026693323.1:0-114634 GCF_021218885.2 Marmota monax
ATTGGATGTTAGGGAGGCTTCATCGTACAAATGAGATGCTCAGAGTTTCAAGGCTGGACAGCTGCTGAGGAATGATTCAAGAAAGTAGGGTGTGTGTGCACAGGAACTTCCTTCAGCCTTCTACGGGGAAGGCCTGCCCCCTGTAGCGCACAGATGAACCTGCAGAAGGAGCCAGGCGCAGGAAGACAGCGTGGTGGAGCGCTTGTGTGGAACACGCAGAGCTGGGTGGGGCTGGCGGGGCTGGGAGGGGAGGGCCGCGAGGGTGATGGGCAGCGATGGCCAAGGGCACTGCATTTCATTAGGATGAGAAGTTCTGCAGATCCGGGGGGCGACTGTGCAATGGAGCCCTGTCAAGGACTTGACGTTGTCTAAGAGAGAAAGCTGTGTGGTGGCGATCGTCCCACCCTATACATACCAGAACGTCACACCTTAGATATTCAGACACTCTACAGTACAGTTTCTGTTTGTCCTGTCTCTCCGTAGAGCCGGGCACTGGGCTTGGAGTAGGTAACAGGCATTTTTCGAGCAGGGCCACTGTCCTCAGAGGTGTGGACACTGGAAAGAGGAGTGCAGTTGAGAGAGCATGCCATCGTGGAGGGGCCTGTGTCCCCAGCGAGTTGGGCCAGGTTGGGGGTTTGTGTGGCGGGTTGTGGATCCCGGCTTGGTTCAGAGCCATGTGTGGTTCTGAGTGGACTGCACAGCAGTCAGTGCCACAGCCGATGAGGAAGGGGGTTTGACTCCAGCTGCATGTCCCAAGGTGAGCTGGGGTTTGGGACTTAACAGCCACACAGTTATGGGAAATCCAGGATGTCACTCAGAGCACGAGATCTCGGATAGGGCTGATGGTTGGTTACTTGTGGGTGCTGCAGTAGAGGAAGGAGTCAGAGGTTCCCGCCAAGATTCTACTTGGATCACTGGTTGAAGTAAACATGATTTTTTTGGGTCTTTTAAAATAGAAGTTTTAGTCTTTTAAAGTTGCCTGCTTTCAAGTAATGGTTACATATTTTCACACCTTAGAGTGACGCCTCTTTCCTTCTTCTTTTGCTGTCTCAGTGCGTTGTAGTTCTGGCAGGTATTTGTGGACTTGGGAACGCCCGCGAGTGTCCGTGGCAGAGCTGCCTTCGTTTGAGTCCTCGCTGCTTCCTGCCCTTTCCTTTTGGGAGCAGCTGTTTGAGAGTGAAAGGTGCTTGTGGACTCGGCAGACCTGCTTCTCTCTTTCCCTGACCTTGGAGGCAGGAGGGCATACCTCAGGATGCCATCGCTGTCTCTCACTTAACTTTATTAGCTGCAGAGAAAAACATGTTTTATTGGGGGGAGGGTAGAATATGGCCATGCCCAGAGAAGGGCCACTCAGAGGGTGAAAGACATGGGAAACCCGTCACGTGGGACATTGGGAAGAAGCAGGAGAAGTTGAATCTTATGGTCAAAGTGTTTAAGAGGCTCTCCAGAGCCCTTCTGGATGGCTGAGTCGGGGCCCAGGCTGCATCACGGCTTGGGGAGACTGTGGTCATGCCTCCCAGCCACTCAGCATTTGTCTTCAGTCTCCAGCACTGAGAGACGGGACAGAGAGAATTTGTTAATCAATACAGTATTTCTTATTTTGTATCTCTTTCCTCTGACGAATGGGGCAGGATCTCTTTCTATTTGAAAGCAGCTGTGAGTAAGTGTGGAATGGTTCTGTTGCAGAGTACGGCTCAAGCCTGGAAGACGACGTGGTGGGGGACACCTCGGGGTACTACCAGAGGATGTTGGTGGTTCTCCTTCAGGTATTGGGTGGAGACCAACTCTAGCTTGACGTGAAAAGTCTGAAGTTGGCAGGCATGGTGACACACCTGTAATCCCCACAACGGGGGAGCCCGAGGCAGGAGAATCGCAAGTTCAAGGCTAGCCTCTGCGACTTAGCAAGACCCTGTCTCAAAGATAAAAAGCAAAAGAACTGTGGATGTAGCTTGGTGGGAGCGCGCCCTTGGATTCAGTGCCTAGTACTTTGGGGGTAGGGGAGAGAGTCTGAAGGTGGAGTGGCCTGATTATCCAGGGAAGCCACTTGAAATTCTTCTGATGCTCTCTGTGCTGGTTGGTCCTGCTGGTGGGTGTGTGCAGCCTGTGCTTGTTTACCTTTCAGAACACACAGCCTCAACTCTGAGCGGCTGCCTCAGCCTTTGGCTGCAGAGAGCAGTCTGTGTCCTCCGCTTTCACAGGAGGGTCAGGAGGGTCAGGTTGGATTTGGACAGTTCTGTGTGATAGATTGTAGGATTGAGGTGACCTTGAAAAGCCATTTATTCCTAAGAGAAAGAGCTCTACGTGCATAACCACCAGGTGGGACATTTTTCCTTTGGAGTGATTCAGTCATGGGACGTACTGTCTTATAGGCGAACAGAGACCCTGATGCTGGAATCGACGAAGCTCAAGTTGAACAAGACGCTCAGGTGAGTGAGGCCAGCTGTGTGGCGACTTTGCCCCCATCTGTGCATGGAAGGAATATGTGGTAAGGGAGCGTCACCAGGTGTGTTGTGAGGTCTCTAGGACAATCCAGTTCAGGTGTCCATGACAGATCACAAGACTCACCTTGGCAGAGTTCTCTCATTCTGGTCTGGCTAATAAAATATTTTATCCAAACATGAAGTGAAATAGTACAGTGAGTTCCACCTAGACATATCATTCCTTTTTTGTTGTTATGAAACATTCAAAAAACAAAGAATTTTGCAAAAAAACAACGGCAACCACCCAGTGTTATTGACCCCACTGGTAACGGGGCAGTAGGTCTCTTAGGAAGGGGTAAGAAGGAAGGATCGCGTCTGAAGGTGTGTGTCGTCCTGTCCCATGAGTGGTGGCGGGTTACCTAGCATCTGCAGTGCTCCTGCCTGTCCTTTGGAAGAATTCTAAACAATGTCGTCCCTCCGTTTTGTTTTTCTGTGGTGCTGGGGCCGCACACTTGCTAGGCAAGCACTCTGCTGAGCTGCACCCCAAGACCCCTTGTTTATTGAGACGGGGCCCCGCCCAGTTGCCCAGCTGGCCTGGAACTTGCAGCCCTCTGGCCTCGGGCTCCTGTGGCTGGGCTGCAGATGTCACTGCCGGGCCTGGCCGGTACTTCTCTTCTGTCAGCCAAGTGTTAGTGGCTCCCAAATGTCACATTGGCAGACTCTCAGACCCTGTGTGGTCTCCGTGTGGTTTACGAGGTGTTGAGGTGCAGGAGCTGTGTGTCAGGAAGTCTGCACCTGGAGCCGAGGCCCGGGGGTGGGGAACGAGGGGCTGCTTGGGTTCCCGAGTCGCCTGGCGTCCCCCTGCCCCTCCTGTGGCAGTCTTGGTCCTCAGGGAAGCGGGCAGCGCCGTGGGCCCTCTCCAGGGCTTGCACAGTGGCCCGCTGGCCTGTGGCCTGGCGTGCTGGTGCAGTGAGGAGAGCACCCGTCTCTTGGGCAGCTGTGTTGGGGGTGTGAGTGCTGCCCTCTCTGCCTGGCTGCGGGGAGGAGCCGAGGGCGGTTTGCTGCCTGTTGACCCTCACCCACCCGCCTTGCCAGACGCAGGCCTGCTTCCTGTTCCTGCGTAAGCTCCGAGGACCCTCCTGGGTCCGCTGTCCCCAGGTAGAGCCCGTTCCTAATGTGGACGTCCGCGCCCCTGCCCCGGCTCTCCCGGGGCTCTCCCTGCGCCTCGGCCTGCTTCTCCTGCTGAGCCCTCAGCGCGGGCACTTTGCAGGTAGCCCCAAGTCACCTCCAGGGGTCAGGTGGCCCGCACAGGAAGGCCCACTGCACCGCAGGCCTTCTGCCACTGCACTGCCCCTCACGCTGAAGCGCCCCCCTGCCCTTCAGGGGCCGCAGAGCTGCCCAGCTCACAGCACTCAGTGGGCCCTCAGCAGGGAAGTGAGCCGTGCGTGAGCCGTCCACGTAGCCAGGGCCGTCCTCACCCCCACTCAAGAGCAGGGCAGCCCAGCTGGCCTTGTCGCTCTGCACAGCAGTCCAGTGTTCCCAGCCGGACCCCTCCTCGTCTCCTCCGCCATCTGCAGGGCTGAGCCACCGTCCAGCTGAGCTCCGAGTCGCACTCCCCTGGGGGGGCTTTGTTCAGGGCTGAGGCGCCTTCTTGCTTTCCCAGCGTTAATTCCTTGTGGGTGGGTGGGGGGCGGGCTGAGTCTCCTGTTCCCGCTCCAGGAGTGGGCACTCTGGAAGGTTTCCAGTGGTGACCTGAGAAGCAGGCCCAGGTCTTCTCAGATGGCTGCAGGAGACCCGCTGAGCCAGCCGTGGGTGGACCTCCCGAGAACGGCTACGGCGTGGTGCTCCCAGGGGAGCAGGGGTCTCCCTCGGCCAGCCTGGTAACTCAGTGGCAAAGAGAAAGCCCGGTGGCTGCCTGTTGAACAGCGTAGCCCAAGTCAGACAGGAGCAGATCCTGGATCCTCCAGATCCTGGAACTCCTGCTTAGGATTTCCCAAACGTAAGTGGATGGACCGCAGTGAGATGATCAGAAATTTCCTCCCTCCCAAAATTGGAAGTCACAGAAGGCATTCTGGGCAGACCTAGTCTTGCCTGGTGCTGTGCTTTGTCACCTCGACCTGACCTGTGAATCCTGGCGAGCCCCAGTGGCGCTCCAAACCCCGGAGGCCGAGTTGAGAGTTGGAGACGGCAGGAATGGACAGGGCCAGACGTGCGGCAAGCACGTGTGGTCTGCAGGAAGCTGCACGGTGGCTCAGGGCCTGGGGGTCGCAGAGGGCCTTCCTGACGGAGGCGGGAATGCTTGCAGGCGCTGTTTCAGGCCGGAGAGCTCAAGTGGGGCACCGACGAGGAGAAGTTCATTACCATCTTCGGAACACGGAGTGTGTCGCACTTGAGAAGGGGTGAGTGAAAGAGGCTGGGTGGCGGACACGCTGCCCTGTGGCCTTGCCCTGGCCTCTGAGGCACCCTGTGCCACCTGGGCAGGTCTGCTGACTCCCTTTACCGCTGCTGTGACTTACGGAACCAGGAGCTTAAGCCCCCGTCTCCGGAGGGTGGTGAGGGTCGGGCTCTGGGGCGTCCCTCAGTCACAGACCATGAGTGGCGGCTCACTCGGGTGTTTCCTCCAGGATGGTGGATCTGAGACCCCCCTTCTGGGTTGTCACCTGGACTTATGCTCTCAGCTGAGAATGTGTTCAGGAGCAGGTGACGGAGCCCACATGGTGGCTTCAGTTCTGCAGGTGGATTCTGAGGCGGGCTTGGCAGGACCTGGGATCGTCCTGGTTTCCTACCCCGCTGTCCTCGGTGTCTTGGTTTCCTTCTCATGCCATCTGCCTCGTCGTCACGAGACAGTTGCTGTAGCTCTGAACTAACCATTTTCACAGCGAGAAGAAAAGAAAGGGGTAAACCAGTCATTTCCTTCACTTTTCGTAAGGAAGAGGAGGACATCTCAGAGTCCCCACAGCAGACTCCCCTTGAGGTCCCTCTGGTCCGGACTGGCAGGGGGCTGGGAGGTCAGTGGGCAGAGAGCGCCGTGAACTGTCGCTGCTGGCTTGGCACCTGAGCCCGAGCACAGGCTCCCTCAGAGACAAGGCCCTGGGTAGGAGAAGAGCCGCGCAGCGAGAACTCTGATTGCTGGAAGGATCCACGGTTGTGTGAGTCAAAACTCCTTTCGTTTTTCCTAGTGTTTGACAAGTACATGACCATATCGGGGTTCCAGATTGAGGAGACCATCGACCGGGAGACTTCTGGACACCTGGAGCAGCTGCTGCTTGCCGTTGGTAGGTGACCTCACAGTGTGTAGTGTCCATGGCGAGAGCAGCTAACGGGTTCTGCTCGCTTGAGGCTGAATCTGAAGGTGTGGGGCATGGTTCATGGAAAGAGGAGCCTGGCACGGCACCCGGAGGGCAGAGTCCCGTCTCCCACTCATGTGACGCTGGCCTGCTCGCCGGTGCTCCAGGATCCAGAGGAAATTGTTAGGAGTTGTTTGAAGCCACATGGGGACCTCACTGTTCCCTGGGAACCTGGAGGGCTGGGGACACCATCTCAGAGGCTGGTACCTGTGGCATTTTAGAGTTCTCTCAGTACAGTGCTCACAGCTCCGAGGCAGACTGAGACATCACCATCTGTTAGAAGAGAGACCCAGAATGTAATAGAGGATGTGGTTTTCATATTAAAAAAATTAGAGTTTTATTTCAACCACATGTTCAGTACAATCTGGAAAATTGAGGTGCAGACTTTGTGCAGTTGACTGAGGTATCGCGTCCCTCCAGGCCAGGGGGGGCCCAGCTTGGGAGTGGTTCCCAGGGTCCTGGTTCCACACAGGTTTGCAGAGAGCCTCTGTCTGCTGTTGGTGCCAAGCCTCAGGGTTGAGGTCAGGCCGTCCTGTTCTCGAGAAGAGGTGGCCTGCGTGAGCACTGAGTTTCCTCTGAATGTCCAGTTCGTGAGAACTTGGACGGCTCCTTCACTATTAGAGCTCACGTACAGTTTTCACTTATGGCTACTAGTGGCTATCTTTCAGAGGCATTGGGAAAGGGAGAGTTCACAAAACTCCCAGTTGAAGGACGGTCACTGTTGACCATTTCTAGAGTTTCCAGGTCTCCAGAGCCACAGTGGGCTCTGGGCCGAGCGGCTCCCTAGTCAGCCGTGGCGTGTTCCTAGAACCGGGTAACTCGCATGCTGCCGGTGTGCTAGGCAGATACAGGAAGAGAGGCCAAGGCTCCAAAGAGGGGAGAAGTAGCCCTGCGCCGTTCGCCCGAGTGTCTTGGGAAGGACACGTCTGAGCAGTTTGTGTAGTCTTGGTGATGAAGGTTCTGGCGTGGCAGCGGCCCGGGCTGCTCTGTCTAGCAGTGCTCAGGGGGGCATGGAAAGCTGGCCCGTTCCTGTGCCGTTCCCGTGTCTCTGAAGGCCTGTGGGGAGGGAGGAGGGCCCGGCTGTGCTGCGTCCGTGCTGCTCTGGGAGCACAGTGTGTGCCCGGGTGGTTGCAGTCCGGGAGCACCTGACGTCACTTGGCTTGTTTTCCAGTGAAGTCGATTCGAAGCATACCTGCCTACCTTGCAGAGACCCTCTACTACGCCATGAAGGTGAGTGGACGCTGCGTCTTCTGACCGGTGCCACCCTCTTTCTTATCGTCCTCCAGCTCTGATTATGTCTCAGACGACAGGCGTTAGGAGTTTTCCCCTAAAACACGGAGCCCAGTTCTACCAAACTGTTGACTTTGTCCACGTGCCCAGCTCGGGCTCAGAGCTGCTTTTGCCCTTTTTATTTTTCAAAGGGAGCCGGGACAGATGACCACACCCTCATCAGAGTCGTGGTGTCCAGGAGTGAGATCGATCTGTCCAACATTCGGAAGGAGTTCCGGAAGAATTTTGCCACCTCACTGTATTCCATGATCAAGGTACTAGAACTGCTCTTTGGATCTGGTTTCAGGTCCGGGACAGACCAGCACATCCTGTGCCAGACAGGCAGGACAGGGGCCGCGTGCAGCTCAGAATCCCGTGGCAGGCCAGAGCCGGGAGCTCTGCAGTGTTCCCCAGGTGGGGTGGTCCCAGGGGCCACCTGGGAGTGGGGTGCCCTCACAGACTGCTGTAACCTCAGAGTGTGATTAGGTGGTGGTGACAGGTGACTGAGCAAGTTCAGCCTGGAGAGAACCAGCCCGAGTGCGCCTGGGGTGAGCCAGCAGCCCGGTTTACATATCCTTCTGTTGAAAGAAAGGCGCTGGGTGTCCTCTAGTGAGATTCCTCCCTTTTCGGCTCCCTGGCCGCTTCCCTCTTGGGGACAGCAGAATTTCAGAAAGCTTTGGCTAACGTGTGTCGGCAGGCTGTGCCAGGAGCCCGGGAGCTTGCCCAGGTTCTGCAGCTCCACCCGTTGGTACTGTTGGTACTCACATCCCGGCTGCCTTGGTGTTGGGCCCTCCAGCCAGCGTGAGGGCTGCAGACCAGGCTCCTCTGGGAAGCTTGGCGTCAATGTAGTTGGGCAAGGTTCCCTGTTCCCTGTGTTGCTAGAGAGAAGAACATGTTCTTGTCTTTGGAAACTGTGCCTTTAAGGTGTAAGGTCAGAAAGTCCCACAGGGTTAGGGGGTAGGAAACTCCGTCAACATTCCCCATGTGCGAGTCACACGTCACCCTGAGCAGTCATAGGAATAAAGCTGCTGCCAGATGCTCCCTGGTACCCTTTCCTGGGCGTCCTCTGAGTCGGGTGGTTAACGAGGTCGTTGGGGTTTCAGGGCGACACTTCTGGGGACTATAAGAAGGCCCTGCTGCTGCTCTGTGGAGGGGAAGACGACTGACCGCCCCTGGGGAGACGCCGCCCACCCGCCTCTGCCTGCTTGAGCCTGGCCAGCCGACCCCGTGCCCAGTGCCCGCCTTGACCCTGCGGTTGGAGTCCCTGGCCAGAGCACAGAAGGCACGTGGGGCTTCCGGCTGGTCCTCCCTCGTCTCTCTGCAGTGCCTGCGAGTCTCCGGGGTCCTTCCTTGAGCGTCTGAGTCGCTGGGATCTTCCTCTAAGAGGCCACATTGCTTTGAGCCATTTTATAGCTTCCTTTATACTCAGTTGATAACCAGATTACCTTCATCAGAACCTTGGCCTTGACCTTGTGAACCCTAGAAGCATTGCTAATCCAGTACATGTACTAAGTCACACCTGCAGAGCCTGGTGGTTGTATTCCAAAGATAACGGCAAATAAAGATGTCCTTCCTGAGTCCTGTGGTGTGTTTAGAAAGCTCCTGAGTCTGTTGGACAAAGACGTCCTTTTCCAGGCTGAGAACCCGGCTTGGCGCTGGCTGGCAGTGGATCCAGCGTGGGGCCCGTGTGCCCCGGGTCTCCCTGGGCCTTAGTTTGAGGGCTCTGTGCCACTTGCCCAGGAGAAAGGCTGATTGAAAAACCTGACGTAAAAACACAGGGCCTGGCTCTCCCTGTGTCTCCATGAACTGGTTTTCCCTGTTACCAAGTACCCCCTCTGAGATCAAAATAAACAGCACGTTTCAGAAAGGAGTTTACGTCTCCCACTGTTCACCTTTCAGCTTTCTGCACACAAACTTGAGCTGGTGACATTTTTCTTTTTGCACTTAAGCTCTTACGGATTGTTTCTTTAAAGCAAAGTGATTCCATTAAGGAGGCATTTTTAAATAAAACCCACAGTCGGTCAGTCTCCCTCTAAAGCTGGAAAGTGTAAGGGTGTTCCGCTCCCCGCCTTCAGGGCTCCAGGAGAGCCAGGAGGATGGAGCAGGTATGTGAAGGACACGTGGGATGCTGGGTTTGCCCCACCAGCTCCCTGGGCGGGTCTGATACAGAGCTGTACTGTTACCCTTCCCTCGTGTGAAAGATGGTGTGTTTAAGAGTCTTTTTTTTTTTTTTGGTACTGGGGATTGAACTCAGGGACACTCCACTGAGCCACTCCTCAGCCCTATTTTATATTTTATTTAGAGACAGGGTCTCACTGAGCCGCTTAGCAGTCTTGCTTTTGCTGAGGCTGGCTTTGAACCCATGATCCTCCTGCCTCAGCCTCCCGAGCTGCTAGGATTACAGGTGTGCACCACCACACCGAGCTTAAGAGAGGTCTTTTAAAAAATTTTATTTAATACCTCCACGGCTTTAAGTAGAGGTGTCGGACAATGTGTCAGGCTTTAAGGACCGTCCATACCAGCTCTGCTTAGCACTTGTGAGCCTCTGCCTGGCTCCTGTGCGCTGGCTGGGAAGCCAGCAAGCTCTGCTGGGACTAGACTAGACTCTGACTTTCACGTGACAGAGGCTTTTTAGTGAAACAGTGCAGCCAGGGCACACTCTCCTTTCACACGAGGCGACGGACCGGGAGGCCCGAGTTAGCCATGCAGAGCTGGTGGCACCAGCAGTCGTGAAGCAGCAGGGCCAGAGGTGGACGCGAGGTCCGGGTTTGCTGTGTAAGGAAGGAGTTCTGTTTTAAAACAAGAGGTGTGAAGCAGTTGGCAGCCACTGAGAAAAAGAAAGTTAGGTCCGTAACTGGTGTACAGAGGAGGTCCTCCCAAAACGCACCAGACTTAAAAACCAAGGCTGGACAGGGAGACACAGGAGGATTTCTTCACAGTGATGCCTTTAGTCTCTCTGGAAGCTGACGTGTGTCAGGGAGTGGACGGCTTACAATAGTGAAGCAGCGGAAGCAGGACGGCCAGGGCGGCCTCACTCGGGCTGCCTTCCAGCCGACCACACCTGCCTGGTGACGCGGAGCTTGGGGCCGATGCCTGGGAGAGGAGCCGTGGTAGGCAGGAGTGCTCACCTGGTCCTGCCCTGGGCTGCTCCTGGTCAGGTGCATCCTGGACAAGGCTGGGCACACCCGCAAAGCCAGGCTGGCCTGAGGGGTCACTGGGGTTGGAGGGGGCTTGGTGTGGCAGCCTCGTCTGCCACAGTAACCCCGACATGAGGGGCCTTCACCCAGGTCAGAGGAGAGATGGGTATTGACTGTCTAGAATGCAGACATGTCTGCATGATCAAAGACGCACGGCAGAGAAGGAAGGACGGGGAAGATGGAGGGGCGGCCAGAGGCACATGAGCATGGGAAGACGTGGAGCTCACGCCACAGAGCTGTTCTTACTACACAAAGACGCCTCGAGAGTAGAAAACAACAGTATTCTGGTTTAAAAAGAGAAACAGAACTCAACAAAAAGTGCACAAGGCCTGTGAACAGACGGACGATGCTTGAACTTGAGGGAGACAGACTCAAATCCCCGAGGCTCCTCTCTTCACCCACCAGATTGTCAGAAGTCCAGAAGCCGGGCAGCAAGCTGCTGTTGGCAGGAACTGGACACGGCAGTGAGAGGCCCGTGCCCAGCCCCTGGGGAGCGTAGTCGGGCGACATTACCAGACCCACAAATGCTCTGACTCTGACTCGCAGACGGCACCCTGCGTTTATCCTACCAGGGCTGCACATCTAGGACAGGGCACATGCCCAAGGTGATTACTGTGACAGTGAAAGTGACCTAGGTGTGACCCAGGTGTCTGGGAGAGGGCGGGTCACATCACCTTCTGTACACGCACGTGGTGGCACAGTGCTACCGCATGCGGCTTCTCCCCTGTGTGGTGGAAGGGCCTCCGAGACAGTCACCCCCAGTGACAAAAGCCAGGTGCACAGCAGTGTCCTTGGGTCCCTTACCTGGGTGTGACAGCTGGAGGCGAGGGCAGTTGGAACTTCCATGAGGACACGCAGAGGAGATGCTGGGCCTTAATGGCAGTAGTTGGCTATGGGACAGGCCATCGACCCAGTGGCCCAAGGCAGAGCCTGCTTAGGCCAGTGGTCCTGACAGTGGCGGGCAGTGGCGCCTGGGCTGCAGCTGCTCTATGCTGTGGACACAGCTCCAGCCGGCGGCCGAGCCAGGGCACAGAATCAGGAGCTGTTGGCCCACAGGCCGTTGTTTGAAGGTGACTGCCACCGCAGGCAATCAGAGGGAAGGCAGTCACCTCAGGAACTCTGCAGCCCACAGGTGGAGTTCCCCGGGCTGTTCAGAGCCCCTGCATCTGGGGAAAGTCCACCAAGTCCCGGGAAATGAGGCTGCAGACATGAAGAGCAGGCAGCTCCAAGTTGTCGGGAAGTGCTTGGAAAGATGGAGCACCCCATTCCTGCAAGAATCGTGCAAATCAGAGCTGGGGTACACCTGTCAGTCAGCCAGGTCACAGGTGCTGACCCTGCTCGGCCGGGCGGAGCCAGTGGGGACCCTCTGCAGTTCTGCCACACACACAGCTTCATGTGGATGGACATTTTATTTCCTGGGTGACTAAGAACAGGACTGCTGAGTTCTGTGGTCATCTGTGTTTTATGGAAAGTGCCCAGGTTGGATTGCTGGGAGCCTTCACTGCCCGAGTGCACCTGTGGTCTTCTGTGTACGCACCAAGTGCAGCCACCGCAGACTGGAGTCGTTCTGGGGCTCACAGCCCAATGCCAACGTTCTGGGCCGGCTCTGCATCCCACGCTCCTCAAGTCCCTTGGCTCTGGGCCTCTCCACCAGGAGGCCAGCCAGCCTTCAGCTCCAACCTCCGCTGGGCGTCTCCTTCCCCTCCCCCTACAATACCTCCCTTTTCCTTCTAAGGCCTCAGGGGTGACTGGGACCCCCGGGGGGACTGGAAGGCCCCCATCTCACGACACCATCTGCGGGAGCCCCACACCCTCACTTCCTGGGCTTCGGGAGTGGGGCGCCCACCTGGGCACGCCACGCTGCTCCCCACCCTGGGGGCTCCGGGCAGTGGGCTTGCCTTGGTCACACCCTACTCTGTGCCAGGACAGGAGTGCTCTTAGCCTCCGGCCTCCCCGGGCCAGCCTTAGCCGAGGAGCCACATGGGGGCTCCTCACCTGGTTCCCACCTGTGCCTGCTCTCCATTTCCAGAAACCTCTGGGGATGGTTTTTCCCTTTATTCTATGTGATGTGTAACGTATGTGGTGTGTGTGTGTGGGTATGTGTACATGTGTGGCATATTTGTGTGGTGTGTGTATGCTGGTGTGCAATATGTATACGTGCATGTGCGTAGTGTGTATGTGTATGTGTGTGTGGTGTGTTGCGTATGTGCAGAGTGGTGTGTGTGTGTGCAGTGGTGTGTAGTGTGCAGTGGTGTGTGTTGCGTATGTGCAGAGTGGTGTGTGTGCAGTGGTGTGTGTCGTGTGTGTGCAGAGTGGTGTGTAGTGTGTGCCGTGGTGTGTGTGCAGAGTGGTGTGTGTGTGGGCATTGGTGTATGTGCATGCATTGGTGTGTGTGCATTGGTGAGTGTGTGGAGAGTGGTGTGTGTGTATTGGTGTGTGTGTATAGAGTGGTATGTGTGCAGTGGTGTGTGTGGTGTGTGTCGTGTGTGTGCAGAGTGGTGTGGGTAGTGTGTGCCGTGGTGTGTAGAGTGGTGTGTGTGCACATTGGTGTGTGTACATTGGTGTGTGTGGAGTGGTGTGTGTGTGTAGAGCAGTGTGTGTACTGTGTGCAGTGGAGTGTTTGGTATGTGTTCTGTGTGCAGAGAGGTGTGTTTCATGTGTGTGCAGAGCAGTGTGTGTGCTCGGTGGTGTGTGCGCGGTGGTGCGCGCGCCCCCTGGTGGCCGTGCCCCGCCCTCTCCCCCCAGGTCCGGGCAACCTGCCTTCCGCCCACGGGGTGGCGCTGGCGGCACGCACTCTCCTCCGCACCTTCAGGCCGCGCTTCTACTCGCGCGCAGTTGTCACGTGTCGCGTGCGCGGTCCTCTCCGCCGCGCTCAGGCGCGGGCCCTGCAGGCCTTCTCCCTGTGCCCGTGAGGAGGGCCTCCTGCAGCGTGCCCCGGCCTCTTGGGCAGGTTTGACGTGTGAGATGAGGGTTCCCACGGCCGGTCGGCCAGTCCCCGCCGAGCCCAGGCCGGTCCCCTGGCGGAGGCGCCCGCCCTCCCCACTCCGCTCTTCTCTTGCCCGAGGGGAACCTACTCAGTGTTCCGGAGGCAGCCTCCCCGGGCGGCCAGCCCCGGCCGAGGAGACCGCCCCTGTCCTGGCCTGCAGCGGGAGGGACCTGGGCTCTGACTTGGAATCACCTTCCAGACCCTCCTTCAGGCCATTGCCGGGCCTGACCCCGCTCCACCTGAAACAGTCCTGTGAGCTCGGCGCTGATGATTTGGCGATTCGTGTAATTTCTCCTGATTTTGATCAACACTAAACTCAATCAAGCCCACATATTGGAGGGAGCCTTGGTGGGAAGATCTTTGTTGATGTTGAAGGAATAGATACGTGTGGTTTTTGAAATGTGATTCTTTATCTTTCTAATTAAGATACTGAGTACATTTATCATCAAGCAGGACTCAATTTTTGCAGATCTAAATCTGAAACTACAGAAACCATAAGGCCATGCTATTTCCACTTCTCCTTGTCCAAAACATGGATTATAACAGCCAATAAAACTATATTTATATTTGTAAGAATTTTAGGAGCAAAGCAATCTCAAGATGTTTCCAATACTGGTCGACACTGAGGCCCATCTCTGTGAGGCGGGTGAATCCCTGCCTAAGGGGGGCTCAGCGTCTGACAGAGAGAGGATCGGCGCTGCGCTGCCTGGGCAACCTTGCCCAGACCACCTTTGGTGCAGGTCTGGAGATCCACACGGGGAGTGAGCTGCTGTCATGGAGGGGACAGGAGACTGATGGAACTGTCATATCTGAAGATTTATGTATTTGCTGCACTGGGGCCTGAACCTGGGTCACCTCCCTGCTAGGCAGGTGTTCTACCACAGAGTTACATCTCCACCCTGTACCTGAAAATTTGGAGATCAATTTTCTAAGCTTAGTTAAATTTTTATCATTTTGAAAATAAAGTTATTTCCCAGCATACTTGGGGTGTGGAAGCCCACTGAAATCTTCCAGTGCTTGGTGTGCTAAAGGTCTTTGCCTCACCTGGGGAAGGGAGGACCAGGGTCTTGGAGGGGCCTGGGTGCTAGTGCAGGTGAATTGGGTACAGGTGAATTAGGTGAATTAGCCAGCAGCAGGACTGGCAAGGGCCGTGGAGCCATCTGCTCGTGTGGATGCTGTGCAGAGAGACACAGATGGGTTTCCTTGGGGAATTAATTAAGAGCAGGGCTCTTGAGCCAGACTGCCTGAGTGGGAGTCCCTTCTCCATCAATTACTAGTGCAGGCGCTGAGCTGCTGGCTTGATTTCTGTCTCCTCTTATAGTAAATGACATGTGTGCCCTTCAACGAGAAGTAGAGTTCCAAACTCTGAAGACACCCAGGGGCAGAGGAGGTGATGGGTGGGCATGGGATTTATGTCCCTGCCCCCAGGGCCACCAGCATATGTGGGAAGCATGTAGCCAGTATTCACTGAATAATCCGCGGGGTCCTGTCCGTGAGGGGAGCCAACCACTCCTCCTGTAGAGGTCAGGACACGATGAAGCCAGCATCTCTCCGCTAAACGCAGTCCTGTGCAAAACAGCAGTTTTAGCTTGTTGCAGTCCATTGCCGGGTTTCGGGTTTCGTCCATATGTGGTGTGGCCCGAAAGGGGGCACTGCTGCTGAGGGCTTGGCAGGAGGGAGCAGAGATGTCACTTCCCTGCCGACATGGAAGGCCGTGGGCACTGGGGCTCTCCAGGCCTGAGCTGTGGGGAGCCCCTGGTTCATGAGATTGGGGAGGAGGGTGGGATGGAGAGTTAGGCAGGGTCGATGGAGGGCCACAGGGGTACAGAGGGTGCCTTCCTGAGGCGCTGGCCGGTCCCCCAGTCCTCCTTCCCACAAGGAGCCTGGCAGGAGCAGGGCCTTTGATGGGGCAGCTGCTGGAGGGTAAGGGCCCACCCGAGGGAGTGCCCTGGGGCTGCTCCTTCAAGTGACCCCACAGCTGCATCTTCCAGGAGAACAGCACCTGCCACAGAGGCCCCGAAGCTCCTCCTCCGTCTCCTCCTCCGTCTCCTCCCTTCCTCCTTCCCCTCCTCCTCTTCTCCTCTTCCTCCCACTCCTCTCTTTCTCCTCCTCCTCTTTCTCCTCCTCCTCTTTCTCCTCCTCCTCCTCCCACTCCTCCCCTCCTCCTTCTTTTCTTCCTTCTCTCCTTCCCCCTCCTCAACCCTTCCTCCCCCTTCTTCTTCACCTTCTCTTCCTCCTCCTCCTCCGCCTCCTCCTTCCTTTTGGATTCTGTAAGCCCTGCCAGTTCCTTGTGTGGTATCAGGGGAGGCAGAGAGGCTTGCAAAGCACAATGAAGCCTGAAATCTCTACTATATGCAAGATGAGGAATTTAGACTCAGGTCTAACATGATGTAAGTAAAAGAGTATTATAGTGTGAAATCTCTGCATTTTATTGTGGGGTAAATGTGAAGCATCTGTACTATCCAGTTCAGCTGCTAATTAGCTGAAATAGGACATAAAATAAAGATTTCAAAAAACATTTATCTATCTATCTATTTATTTGCATATTTATTTATTTATTTATTTTTGGTGCTGGGGATTGTGCCTAGGGTTTTGTGCATGCCAGGCAAGTGTCCACCCCGAGCTACACCCCAGATCTAAAAGGTCTATCTTAGACCTTTATGACAGTCGTTGCTCTGTAAGTGTGCAGTTTTAAGGTGCACATCTACAGGCTGTGTCTTCCGTGGGGACCAGGCTGCTGCACCACGTGTAGCTAATGAGGTGCATGGTGGCCTGGACCAGGTGGGGAGATTCCACAGGGGGCTGTGGGCCCCTTGAAGGGGCAGCTCCAGCACACTCCCAGCCCGTTGTCTTCCGTCAGCAGCTGGGTCTCAGGTTCCGTCCTGGGAAGTGGAGCTGGATGCAGGCCCAAGGCCATCCAAGCGCTCCTGTGTCCCTCCCCATCCTTCACTCCCATCATGAAAGGTGTGGGGTTTGTACTTAAAACATACAAATACAGCTTAGCCTCAAATTAGCTAAATGTTAACAAGGAGCAATTTTCAATTTCTTTTCCCACCTTTTCATTGATTCATCATAGTTATACATAATGGCGGGATTCGTAGTTACCTATTCATACATGACAAAAAGTAACACTGTAATTTGGCCAGAATCACTCCCCAGGGCGTCCCCTTTCCCTCCCCCTCCCCTTTCTGGTCCCTTTCCTCTGCTCCACTGGTCTCCCTCTCGTTTTCAACCTGTCTTTTCCTCTCTCCTCTCCAGCTTCCACATAGGAGAGACACCATCTCACTCTCGACCTTCTGAGTTTGGCTAATCCATTTAACAATGTTCTCAAGTTCTACTCATTGTCCCCCAGATGGATGATCTCATTTTCTTATGGCTGAGTAGCCTCCACTGTGTGCACACACCCCATTTCCTTTATTGATTCCTCTGGTGATGGACACTGGGCTGCTTCCAGAGGCTGGCCCCTGTGAGTTGAGCTGCTGTCAACACGGTGTGCACAGACCACTGTAGGAGGACGACGTTGCCTCTCTAGGTCAGTACCAGGAGAGGGGAAGCTGGGCCAGGGGGTGGTTCCAGGCCTGGTCTTTGGAGGAGCCTCCGTGCTGATTTCCAGGTGGTGGCACTAATTTGCACTCCACCAGCAGTGTGACCCGTGCTCCTCTTCCCCCACGTCCTCTCCAGCAGTTATGTTGTTGGCATTCCTGCCGACTGCCATGCTGCCTGGGGGAGGAACCTCAGTGCAGGTGGGATTTGCATTTCCCTGGTTGCTAATGGTGGTGCACATTGAATTTTCGATTTTTTGTTTGCAAGATGTGACATGGATGAGTCACGGGCCCACTGTGGTGTGTGCCAGGACCAGAGTCTGGGCCCAGTAGACACTGGGACTGCATGCAGACCTGAGCTCTAGTGCCTGGGTTCTGTGCAGCCCCCGTACCCAGCCCCAGGCAGCGGGAGGGAGTCCCTGAGCTCCTGAGGGTCCCAGGCTGATGTTCAGACTCGGGCCCTGCTCCTCAGTCTTGGCCCATCACTCGTCTGAGGTGCTAGGGCCTTGAACTACCGCAAGAGCGTCCTGTGAAGAACCCGCCAGGCAGCACGCACGCCAGGATGCTCAGCCGTGCCCTCAATCCCTGTTGGCCACTCAGCTCCGGCCACTGCTCCTGTCGGCATCAGGAGCAAGGCTCCCTCCCTTTCCTGGCTGCATGCTGTTCCTGTGTCCTGGGAGTTTTCTCCATTCAGCGTTGGATGGGGAGGGAGGTGGCAGGCTCAGGGGGGACATTGGGTAGTGGGGTGGTGGGCTCAGGCAGTGTGATATGGGGAGGAGACGTGGGGCAGCTGGCCAGTCCCTACTGGAGGCCATGGCCTTCCACTGCCCCACTGCACCTCCACGGGCTAGTTAGTTACCATCCCTCACTGCCAAGCCTGACGCCGCTTCTAGAGATTTCTTGTACACATCACAAGTCTTTTTGGGTTCTTGACCAAATAGTAGTCAGTTTACATCAAAACCTTGAATACAGAAGATGGGGGGGGGGAGAGATGGAGATAGAGACAGAGAGAGAGATAGAGGTAGAGGGAGAGAGATAGAGACAGAGTGAGAGTTAGAGACATAAAGAGACACAGGGAGATATGGAGATACAGACAGAGTGAGAGATAGAGGTAGAGGGAGAGAGAGAAAGAGAGAGAGAGAGAGAGAGAGAGAGAGAGAGAGAGGAGAGAGGGAGAGAGAGAGAGAGAGAGAGAGAGAGAGAGAGAGAGAGAGAGAGAGAGAGAGAGAGAGAAAGGGGGATTTAATGCAGGCCAGGGCAGGAGAAACAAGCTCCTATTCATTCCTGACAAAAGAGCAAATTAGTATCACTCTTCTGCAGGGAAACTGATGTAAAATATTTATGGTATTTGACGTGGTAATTCTGGTTTCTGGAACTTGCCTAAGGAAATACAGATTAAATTCCTTATGTATAAAATGTTCACCATGATATTACTTATGGTAGCAAATGGTGGGAAACAATGTAATTGAACACCCTAGAGGAGTGGTAAAATAAATGGTGGTGCATATGTACCACCATTGTATACCAATTTGCTATGATATTCTCTTTTTTTAATATTTATTTTTTAGTTGTAGTTGGACACGATATCTTTATTTTACTTATTTATTTTTATGTGGTGCTGAGGATTGAACCCAGAGCCTGCACATGTTAGGCAAGCTCTCTACCACTGAGCCACAACCCCAACCCCTCTTTTTTAAAAAAATATTTATTTTTTAGTTTTAGGTGGACACAATATCTTCATTTTATATTTATGTGATGCTGAGGATCGAACCCAGGGCCTCATGTGTGCTAGGCGAGAGCTCTACCAGTGAGCCACAACCCTAGCCCCAAATTTGCTATGATATTCTGAAATAATATTTTTATAATAAGAAGTACTTATGTAAAATGTTAAACAATGAAGATAGAGTGTAAAATTTTACAAAATGTCAAAAAAAAAAAAAAACAAAACAAAACTGGATATGACTCCTATGTCTTTCATAAAGTTAAATGAGCACATGTCACAGAGTGGAATACTGTGCAACAATGAAGAGAAATGAACTCCAGCTGCATCAGATAATGCAAGTTAATCCTGTCTGTATGTTGTTGAGTGAAGAATCAGGATGTAAAATATATGTAATATGATTGATTTGTACAATCATTCAAAAGTGGAGGACCCTCGGCTGCTTGCCTGGGGTTCTCCTGGACTTGCCTATAGGACTTCTCCTTTGCTGATTTTGGCTCCTGTTCTCTTGCCGTAATGACTTTTATTGTGATCCTATGCTCTTTGTGAGTCCTGAGGAGGCATGGAACAGGAAAGTCCTGGGACTCCGGAGCAACGCAGCTAGGGGTTCCCATTGTCCCTTTGGTTCTCGGCCATTCCCAGTGGGAAGAGAGGGTGGGGGGAGCGAGCAGCCTGGTGAAGGACAGTGAGGCTCCCACACTCAAAGGAGGCCAGCAGGGGGCCCTCCACAGTCTGTGCTGAGTTGGGTCAGGCTACTTGGCGAAGCTGACTTGGTGTTTGGGGTCTGCCCCTGCAGTCCTGGAGGGTGGGCTCAGGGGTGGTGGAGTCTGGGGTCTCTCTCCTGCAGACCTGGGACGGTGGACTGTGGTGTGGCTGGAGTCTGGGGTCTCCCTCTGCAGTCCTGGAGGGTGGGTCAGGGCTGGTGAGTGTTTGGTCCCTCAGTGAGCCTGGGAGGGCAGGCTCAGGATGGTACTTTCCCGGGTGTTGGAAAGGAGGCTGGAACAGGCAGTGGCTCCTCTTCTCTGAAGTCCGCCAAGGGGCTGCCATTAGCCTGGGCTCCTTATTTCCTGCTGCTCTCGTGGTGCCCTGTGCAGGGTTGGCCTGCCTCCGTCAGAGCTCCTGCCTCCTCCTCTTTTGCTGCTGCTCCTGAGCCCCACGTGTGTCCCCATGATGAACCCACTGGTGTCTCCTGCAGGACTCGGCTTTGACCAAGGTGGAGGCTGGCAGGGGGAAGCGGAGGTGTGTCGTCTTCAGCCCCAGGAGCACTGGCAGAGGCCATCCCCGGGGCTTGAGTGCCCTGCACCTTCTGCAGAGCTCGCCATGGACACCAGACTCCTGTCACCTGGGCCTCCCGGGGGGGTGCACACAGGCAGCACCTGTGGATGAGAGTGTGACCTGCAGGCTTGCTGACATTGGGGGTGGACCCAGACTCAGTGTTCCTCAGCTGAGGTGCAGGTGCCCTGCGCGGTGGCATCAGCTGGGGTCTCTCAGGACCCCCAGGGACCCTGGTGCTCAAGAGGAGCTGGGATACACAGGCCATCCCTGAAGTCCTTGCCTCTGCTCGGGGAGTCAGCCTATTCTGCCAGCCATGTGGGGGGCCCGGCCCTCCTGCAGTGGAGGAGTCAGGGAAGCCCTGGCCAGCCACTGTGTGCCCTCCCTCCCCCGCGGCTGCCCTGCGGTTCTCAGGCACCCCACAGGGAACCAGAGGCTCCCCTGGATGGTTTGTGCAGACCCTGGGACTGTGCAGGGACAGTGCCCGTGGCAGATGCGTCTCAGGTGCATTTCCTGGTGCTGGGCTTCTCCGGTCAAACTCGATTCTGATCGTCCCACTCCCGACTAACGTGACCAGCCTCCTGAACTCCCACACCGTTGAAGCCCCAGGCAAAGACCTCCACGAGCAGCAGAATAACTCATCTTGGGTTATCAGACACATCTATAGACAGAAATCTGGCACAAAATTCCTGAGCAGTAAGTAATCTAATAGGCAGTGGAGTTGAGTCAAACTTTAAAATGAGCCTTCTCTTCTGGAGGGTCGTCATGTCGGTCCCGGGAGACTCAGCGCTAGTCTGCGCCTCTATTTCATTTATTCACAGAGTGACTGCAGTTCAAGCGTAGGAGGAAAGGGAGTTAGAATATTCCCGTCTTGGGGTCGAGTCTTGCTGGACCGGGAAGTGGGGAGGGAGGCCGAGGCCCAGCTCAGCAAGGCCTTCCCAGACGCGCTCCAGGGGGCGCCGGTGGTGCCCAGGGGCTGGCGCTGAGGTGGTCAGCACAGAGACAGCCCAGTCTTGCACACAGCGACCCGAAGGTGGCTAGATGAGGACAGCAGCTGCGTGTTCTCCAAGTGCAACCAATGATCGTGCTGTTAGGTGCACCTCTCGGTGCGAGGACATGCTGATTCCTTTGTTGGCCATGGAAATGGCTGTCGGTGGAGATGCCTACTTCACTGTGAGCTCTGTTGGGTGCATGGAAACCCAGGCCCTCCCTTTGATCGCTCTGATATGATTTCCAGATACTAGTGTTTGTTATTTTGATTCCTCTTAATCTTGGACAGCATATTCTCAGTGAGTTTTTTTTTTTTAGTACTGTGGATTTACTGCAGGGTGCTCTACCACCGAGCCACTTTCCCAGTCCTTCCCTTTCTGTGTTTTAATTTATTTTCAGTTATGGTTGGACACAATACCTTTATTTTCTTTCTTTATTGTTATGTGGTGCTAAGGATTGAACCCAGGGCCCCACAGGAGCGAGCGAGGTGAGTGTTTTCTACCACTGAGCTCCAGCCCCAGACCCTCCCAGTCCTTTCTTATTTTTTATTTTGAGACAGGGTCTTGCTACGTTGCCCAGGCTGGCCTGGGACTTGAGATCCTCCTGCCTCAGCCTCCAGTGCCCCTGGGATAACAGGCGTGGCCTTGGCTCCTGGCTCTGGGGTCTGGTAACAAGTCCCCCATGCCCACTCTTCAAGAATAGTTCCCCTCCCGCCTCCCCTCTCCCTGCACACACACACACACACACACACACACACACACACACACACGGTTGTCTTAGTTCCCTTTGTTTAGACTCTTATGCAACTTTTATTGGAAGTGAACCTCGCAACATAATCTTTCTTATTTTTAAGATGTTTTAATTCATTTATTTATTTAAAAAATTTGTTTAAGATGTAGTTGGACACAGTACCTTTGTTTTATTGATTTTTATGTGGTGTTGAGGATCAAACCCGGTGTCTCCCACGTGCTAGGCGAGTGCTCTACCGCTGAGCCACACCCCAGCCCTTGATTTATTTTCTATTGGTGCAATTCCATCAACCCTCCCAGTGGGATCCGCCATCCCCTGTTCATACCTGCATGATCTGTAGACACTAGCTTTTACATGTAGCTCGAGGCACCTTGGCACAGCCCAGGAGTGCAGTGACGTCCCGGCCGTGCACTCCTTATCCTGAGGAGAGGACGAGGACACGCTCATTTTCTGCAGGAGAATTGCAGGACAAAGAATGTGCTCTCTTTGTTGTGTGCAAGTTCAAATTCATGTGGAAAGAATGCCGAGCAGCAGGGTGGGTGGGTGGGCCAGGGGTTATGAGCTGCTGCTCAGGTCTGATCCCACCCATCTGCCCTGCTGTGAGCTGAGGGCTGGGTTCTGCACACAGGGTCTCTCTGCCCACTGGTTTGTTAGACCCTGGCAATGGGAGTCCTGGGGGAAAGCACAAAGTTGGGGGCAAAAGAAGGAAGGAAGTGCCGGGCACAGTGGGGCATAATCCCAGCGGCTCAGGAGGCTGAGGCAGGAGGGTCGTGGGTTCAAAGCCAGCCTCCGCAAAAAGTGAGGCACTAAGCAACTCAGCGAGACCCTGTCTCTAAATAAGATACAAAATGGGCTGGGGAGGTGGCTCAGTGGTGGAGTGCCTCTGAGCTCAATCCCTAGCACCAAAAAAAAAAAAAAAGAAGAAGAAGAAGAAGAAGGCAGGAAGTCCTCCCGGTTAGCTGCCACCCAGGGTTCCCAGAAGCATCAGCCTGGTCTCCTTCCTTCCACTGCACAGAGGCGTGGTCCTCGCAGAAGCAGTGGAACCAGTCTGCAGACGCCTCGCCTTGGCAGAGCCAACTCCTCCTGCCCCTCAGAGACACCAGCAGTGGCCCTGGGCTTCCCGCTGGTGGACTGAGGCCTGGCCGCAGGCGCCGCCTCTGGCTGAGGGCCACGCTGACCGGAGGAGAGCTGAGTGCCAGCCACGGCCCCGTCCAGCGTCTGATCTCAGTAACGGGAGCCTCCTCTGAGTCCGTGGAGCACAGAGGTGGTGCTGTCCTCCCCTGCACTTGCTGATTGCACCACATTTTATCATTCTTCAAAATTTCCCCCCAATTTTTAGTTTTCCCTTTAAAAATTCTTTTATGTAGTCGAGTCCTCCATGGCAGACTCTTTCTGTTAGGATGACTGATGGGATTCTCGTCTCCTAATAAGGATTTATACATTTGATGTGTGGGTGTGTAATGTAGGCACTGATTTTTAAAAATTTTATTTATTCCAATTTGTTATCGATGACAGCACAATGCATCACAGTTCACATTACACACCTAGAGCACAATTTTTCAAATCTCTGGCTGTATACAAAGTAGTCACACCATTCCTGTCTTCATACATGTACTTAGGGTAGTGATGACCACAGCATCCACCGCCTTTCCTACCCCTGCCCCCTCCCTTCCCTTCCCACCCTTTTGCCCTATCTAGAGTTCGTCTATTCCTCCCATGCTCCCCCCCAACTCCATCCCATCATGAATCAACATCCTTATATCAGAGAAAACATTCGGCATTTGTTTTTTTGGGATTGGCTGACTTCACTTAGCATTATATTCTCCAACTCCATCTATTTACCTGCAAATGCCATGATTTTATTCTCTTTTAATGCTGAGTAATATTCCATTGTGTACATATATCATATTTTCTTCATCCATTCATCTACTGAAGGGCATCTAGGTTGGTTCCACAATTTAGCTATTGTGAATTGTGCTGCTATAAACATTGATGTGGCTGTGTCCCTGTAGTATGTGCTGTTTTTAAGTCCTTTGGGTATAGACCAAGGAGTGGGATAGTTGGGTCAAAGGGTGGTTCCATTCCATGTTTTCCAAGGAATCTCCATACTGCTTTCCATATTGGCTGCACCAATTTGCAGTCCCACCAGCAATGTATGAGTGTGCCTTTTTTCCACATCCTCACCAACACTTATTGTTGTTTGTATTCTTATTAGCTGCCATTCTGACTGGAGTGAGATGATATCTTAGAGTAGTTTTGATTTGTATTTCTCTAATTGCTAGAGATGTTGAACACTTTTTCATGTATTTGTTGATTGGCTGTATATCATCTTCTGAGAAGTGTCTGTTCAGTATCTCGGCCCATTTATCAATTGGGCTATTTATTTATTTTTGGTGTTATAATTTTTGAGTTCTTTATGTATCCTAGAGATTAATGCTCTATCTGCTGTGTGAGGGGTAAAAATTTGCTCCCATTCTGTAGGCTTTCTATTCCCCTCACTGATTGCTTCTTTTGCTGAGAAGAAGCTTTTTAGTTTGAGTCCATCCATTTATTGATTCTTGATTTTAATTCTTGTGCTATAGGAGTCTTATTAAGAAAGTCAGGACCTAATCTCATGATGGAGATTTGTTCCTACTTTTCCTTCTATTAGACACAGAGTCTCTGGTTTAATTCCTAGGTCCTTGATCTACCTTGAGTTGAGTTTTGTGCATGGTGAGAGGGGTTTAATTTCATTTTGTTTCATATGGATTTCCAGTTTTCCCAGCACCATTTGTTGAAGAGGATATCTTTTCTCCAGTGCATGTTTTTGGCACCTTTGACTAATATAAGATAACTGTAATTATGTGGCTTAGTCTCTGTGTCCTCTATTCTGTACCACTGGTCTACCAGTCTATTTTGGTGCCAATACCATGCTGTTTTCGTTACTGTCTCTCTGTAGTACAGTTGAAGGTCAGGTATAATGATGCTTTCTGCTTCACTCTTCTTGCTGAGGATTGCTTTGGCTATTCTAGGTCTCTTATTTTTCCAGATGAATTTCATGATTGCCTTTTCTATTTCTATGAGGAAAATCCTTGGGATTTTGATTGGAATTGCATTAAATCTGTATAGTGCTTTTGGAAGTATGGTCATTTTGACAGTATTAATTCTGCCTATCCAGGAGCAAGGTAGATCTTTCCATCTTCTAAGGTCTTCTTTGATTTCTATCTTTAGTGTTCTATAGTTTTTGTCACCTCTTTTGTTGATTCCCAAGTATTTTATTAATTTTTTTTATTATTTTTGAGGCTATTGTAAATGAGGTAGTTTTCCTCATTTCCCTTTCTGAGGATTTGTCACTGATATACAGAAATACCTTTGATTTATGGGTATTGATTTTATATCCTGCCACTTTGCTGAATTCATTTACTAGTTCTAGAAGTTTTCTGGTGGAATTTTTTGAGTCTTCTAGATATAGAATCATATTATCAGCAAATAGTGCTAATTTGAGTTCTTCTTTACCTATCCATATCCCTTTAATTTCTTTCATCTGTCTAATGGCCAATATTTCAAGAACCAGGTTAAATAGAAGTGGTGAAAGAGGGCATCCCTGTCTTGTTCCAGTTTTTAGAGGGAATGCTCTTAATTTTTCTCCATTTAGAATGAGTTTGGCCTGGGGCTTAGTATAGATAGCCTTTATGATGTTGAGATATGTTCCTGTTATCCCAAGTTTTTCTAGTGTTTTGAACATGAAGGGGTCTGTATTTAGTCAAATACTTTTTCTGCATCTGTTGAGATGATCATGTGGTTCTTATTTTTAAGTCTATTGGTGTGATGAATTACATTTATTGATTTCCATATGTTGAAACAACCTTGCATCCCTGGGATGAATCCCACTTGATCATGGTGCATGATCTTTTTAATATGTTTTTGTATTCGATTTGCCAGAATTTTATTGAGAATTTTTGCATCTATGTTCATTAGAGATATTGGTCTGAAGTTTTCTTTCTTTGATGTGTCTTTGCCTGGTTTTGGAATCAGAGTGATATTGGCCTCATAGAATGAGTTTGGAAGTGCTGTCTCTTTTTCTATTTCCTGAAATAAATTGAAGAGTATTGGTATTAGTTCTTCTTTAAGGTCTTTAGAACTTGGCTCTGTGTCCATCTGGTCCTGGGCTTTTCTTGGTTGGTAGGCTTCTGATGGTCTCTTCTATTTCACTGGTTGAAATTATTCTGTTTAAACTGTATATATCATCCTGATTCAATATGGGCAAATCATATGACTCTAGAAATTTGTTGATGCCTTCAATATTTTCTATTTTATGGAGTACAAGTTTTGAAAATAATATCTAATTATCTTCTGTATTTCTGTAGTGTCTGTTGTGATATTTCCTTTTTCATCATGTATGTTAGTGATTTGAGTTTTCTCTCTCCTCTTTAGCGTGGCTAAGTGTCTGTCAATTTTATTTATTTTTTCCTAAGAACCAACTTTTTGTTTTGTCAATGTTTTCCATTCTTTTTTTTTTGTTTCAATTTCATTGATTTCAGCTCTGATTTTAATTATTTCCTGTCTTCTACTGATTTGGGGGTTGATTTGTTCTTCTTTTTCTAGGGCTTTGAGATGTAATGTTGGGTCATTTATGTGTTGACTTTTTCTTCTTTTAAGGAATGAACTCAATGCAATGAACTTTCTTCTTAGAACCGCCTTCATAGTGTCCTAGAGATTTTGATACATTGTATCAATATTCTCATTTACCTCTAAGAATTTTGTAATCTCCTCCTCAATGTCTTCTGCAACCCACTGTTTATTCAGTAGCATGTTATTTAGTCTGCAGGAGTTGGAGTAGCTTCTATTTTTTATTTTATCATTAATTTCTAATTTCATTCCATTATGATCTGATAGAATTCCAGGTAGTATCTCTACTTTTTTATATTTGTTAAGAGTTGCTTTATGGCATAATATATGGTCTATTTTAGAAAAGGATCCATGAGCTGCTGATAAGAAAGTGTATTTGCTCATTGAAAGATGAAATATTCTATATATGTCAGTTAAGTCTAAGTTATGGATTGTATTACTGAGTTGTATAGTTTTTTTGTTCAGCTTTTGTTTGGAAGATCTGTCCAGTGGTGAAAAAGGTTGTATCGTGGTCTATTTGACTCTTGAACTGGAGAAGAGTTGGTTTGATGGATGTAGATGCTCCATTTTTAGGGCATCCATATACACATTCATGACTGTTATGTCTTTTTGGTGTGTGGTTCTCTTAAGCAGTATGTAGTATGTAGTGGCCTTCTTTATCCCTTTTGATTAACTTTAGCTTGAAATCTATTTGATATGAGGATGGAAACCCCTGCTTGCTTCCGCAGTCCATGTGAGTGGTATGATTCTTCCCAACCTTTCACCTTCAGTCTGTGGCTGTCTTTTGTAGGCACTGATTTTTAAGAGTAGACGTTTTGAAAAAAAAATTTATGAGCCACAATCAGCCTGAGTCTGTGAGTTCATGTTATCCACAGCCGTCTGCTCCTCCGCACCTCCCCGGTCAGGCCTGGAGCCACCGTCCTCACTCCCGCCTGGTTTGTCTGCAGAGAGGAATTTTCATGACACGATTGATCTGAGGTTTTCTTTTCAGCCTTTCAGATGTTTCCCAAATGGGATCATTAAGCCTGAAGTGGCCTGGAGGTGGTGCCTGGCACTTTGGTCAAGTGAGAGACACCGGACCCTGAGTCCTGCTGGGTGTTATTTTCAGTTTTTATCTTTTGGATCCAATTGAATGAACTGCTGTGTGAGTTCTGGCAAGTCAGGCTGCCTGAGCGCTGCTGCTGCTGGAAACTTAGCAGGTGAGCGTCTTCCCTCTGCCTCACCTGGGGCAGCGTCCTGCAGCTGGAGACGAGGCACCTGACATCCACGTGCAGGTGTGGCCCACGTGTCGGGGGCAGGGGCCATGACTTAGGTCCACTGGGGTCACGCTGTGGCCAGGCAACAAGACTGTCCCAGCCTGAAAATTCCCCAGGGCTGTGGCCGCAGAGTCCTCTGTGTCCTTGAGTTTCTGTTGGGGCTTCAGAGATTCCGCCTCAAGGGTACAGGTGGGCAGGAGAGGATGTCCTGCTAGGCATCAGCTGATAGGCGAGCTTAGAACAGCCCTGTAGGGACAGCTGCTGGACGGGTGGTTTAGCTCCAGGTTAATTTTTGAGGAGCCCCCTTTTCCCCACGGTGACTGCACTGTCAGAGAACGAGCATTTAGATGTCTGCAGGTCCCCACACGTGGACGGTTTCCACTCCTGGGACAACAGCGGTCCTGATGGCGTGGAGCGCTGTCTGTTTCCCTGGGGGCTGGTCCCACTGAGTCCCTTTTGCTTGTGCTCATCGACACTGCGTATCTTCTTTGGAGAAACGTTTGTTTTCGGGTCCTGGGCGCAGTTTTGAGTTGGGTGCTTGCTCTCATTGCTGCTGAGTCACATGACTTCCTACAGTCTGGGTAGCAGCCCTCACCCCAGGGGTGATGGGCAGTGACTTTTTGATATTCGTGGGTTGTCTGTTGACTCCCTTGAAGAGTCTTCTGATGCACAAGTGATTTTTTTTTTTTTTTAGAGAGACGGAGAGAGAGAGAGAGAGAGAGAGAGAGAATTTTTAATATTTATTTTTCAGTTTTCGGCGGACACAACATCTTTGTTTGTCTGTGGTGCTGAGGATCGAACCCGGGCCGCACGCATGCCAGGCGAGCGCGCTACCGCTTGAGCCACATCCCCAGCCCAACACAAGTGATTTTAACGTGGTGAACTTCAATCCTCTCCTTGTGTTTGGTAGGTTCATGGCTGGGAGCTTGTCCTCAGTGAGGCGACTTTCGGAGGTGGGGCAGGGACCTTGCAGAGGCCGAGCTTGGCCTGAGGTCAGGAGACCCTCTGGAGGGCTCCCCTGGAAGGGACTGGTCTTCTTGTGGGGCCTGAGGGGCTCCCTGGCTTCCCACCTCCAGCGGCTCCCCCTCAGGTGTCCCTGGCGTGCCGTCCACCATGGTGTGCCATGGCCACAGCCTTCACCAGAGCCAGAATTGATGGGGCTGGTCTTGGACTCCCAGCCTCCAAAACCGAAAGCTTAAGATAACTAATTTTCTTCACCAGGAACCCAGGCCCAGGCATTGTCACAACAGAAACAACAGGACGCCAGCTTTTCCTCTGTCACCTTCACTTCGATGTCTGCAGATGGGGTTTCTATACTATAGGAGATTTTACTATTGAGAATAAGCAATATTTAAACTTCTTTGAATAAATGAATAATATTATATACTCTAGATCTTGGACAGCCAAGAATTTATTTCTTAAGGTCTATTCAGGGACACTCTCTTCAGGAGGTCAAAGCAAGTAAACTAAAGTTATGAGGACTCTAGTGTATATCCTTCTCCACTGAGCTCTCTACAGATGCCTTCAACAGACAGACAGACAGACAGACACACACACACATATATGTATATATATATATATATATATATATATTTTTTTTTTTCTTTTGCAGTGCTGAGGATTAAACCTAGGGCCTCATTCATGCTAGGCAAGCACTCTATAAATGAGGTATATTCCTGTCCTTTTTATTTTTATTTTGAGACAGGGTCTTGCTAAATTGCTGAAGTTGGCCTTAAACTTGTAGTCCTCCTGCCTCAGCCTCCCAAGTAGCTGGGATTACAGAGGAACTACCACACCCAGCTCTTCTTTGATATTTCTCTATTTTATGAAAAATCCAAGGCTTTGATGGTAGTCAGAATTTCACCATGTGCTGGGAGTCCACCTGCAATCTGGCAAGGTTCCATGCACTCAAATTCACTTATAATTGTTCTTTACTGTAATACAAACCAAGCCCCTGAGCTGGTTTTCATCTCCAAGTTCCCAGGATACAGGCCAGGGAATTGCTGTTGTCCCCCAGAGCTTCCGTCTCTACGGGTGGGCGACAGTCCCTGGCCAGGTAAATGACGCTCTCATTGGTCTGAGTTGGGACCCAGTGTTTTCTGAGGCAGCTCCCCATGACCGCGTAGACGGTGGCGCATCGAGAAGGCCGCCCTGCACTATCCAGGGACAGTCACAGGGCATTCGAGCTGGAAACACAGGCCTTTTTTTTTTTTTTTTTTTTTGTGAACATGAAACATTTATCCAGACAGAGCTTCCTTGGGCTATGTGCAACGAACTTAAAGAGATCTGGCAGAGCCGTCGGCACTGGGAACTACGGGATTTAACAGTGAAAGCACCGTGTCTAAAGTTGTAGGTGCATCGAATGCAGCACTTGGCAGGAATTAGTCCCACAAATGCCTGTTTGAGAGGAAAGCATCTCAGAGCCAGAACCTCAGCTTCCGTCTAACGACTACTAGAGAATGAGTGGCATCCAGAGTGATCACGAGAAGAAGTGGCCGCGTCAGAGCAGTCATCAGTGAGACAGAACAGAAACGTCCTAGACGGATCTGGACAGTGAGGGCTACCTGATCACTCCTTGTCCCCACTGGCCGTATACTTAAGACTCACTAACTTTCACACCTCACATACACACAGCTTATTGAATTTCCACTTTACCTCAACACAGCGGTGGAAGTGAAGCTGGTGCCGCCAAGTGTTGTCGGGGATGGTCGTACGTGGGGCTCTCCAGACGCTGTGATGGCTTCTGTCCTTTCAGCCACTTCTCCTGGTTCCTGACAATATCCCAAAACCCTTTTTTATTTTAGCTGTGGAAGTTTATTAAGCTCTTCTGTGATATTGCACACACTCCAAAGATGTTCTGACTTGATTGCATACCAAAGGTGTCTGTCTTCAAACTCCTTTTAGTGTTAGAGTTAATGCATAATGTACCACAGGTAGCTCGAGCCTCAGATTGTCAACGTCATTATAACACACGCCAATCAACATCATTATAACTTAAAGCCAATCCACAGATGTTACAATCTGTTGTCAAGCAGAGCTGACAGTGAAAATAGCCCTCCTTTCACATTAATTTTCTTATCATCCAATTTTTCTTTTGGCAGATGAACTATTTCATGAGCGCTGATTTTTAGACGTTGCTAGGTTTTAAATTCACTCTGCAGATGTCCCAGTTTAGTCTGGGCAGCCTCAGGAGAAGGCTCCTAAAATGGCTTCTATTGTTTCTCATCTAGGCATTATTATTCTGTAACCTTAGGTTTTAAAATTTATGTAGCCCCTTTAATGATAGCTTTATTTTAACTTCTTTTTGGTAAATCTTATTAAAGTATAAAATACATACAGAAAAATACCCCCAATTCAAGTTTCCAAACCACTGAATTTTGAGAAACAGGGCACACCTGCAAAACTAGCCCTCGGGTCCAGTAATAGCAGGTGCCCTGTGATCCCCTGGCAAGCCTTCTGTGACTGCCCGAGTGGGCAGCCAGTCTCACCCATGGGACTGTCATGCTGAGTTGTTTGCTCAGCCTTAGTTGGTGAGGTTCACCCGTAGCCCGTGGCTGTGGTTTGTCTCCATTGCTGGGTGCAGTTTGCAGTGTACAGACCCACAATCTAGTCACATACGCTACTGCAGATGGACGCAGGGCTCTTTCCATTTGTTGTCAATTAAAGATGGTCCCAAGCTTTGATGTTTGATCCTAAGAGCAGCCCAGCTTCAAGAACAAGCTCTCCGTGGTGTGAAGGAGCACCTTGAGACGTCCCAGTCATTGTAATAGATCTCTGGATGTCCAGCGTGGCCATGTCCCTGGCCAGGGTCTCCTCCCTCCACTCTAGCCTATGTCTAAGGCAAGCACTTCAGCCCTCACTGTGCCTTGGAGACAGACGTGACCAAGCCCGGGAGTCACTTCTGCTCGGTGAGGGAGGGCGAGGAGACCGCCCTCTCCTGTAGTGAGATTTGATCATGTGCATGAAGGTTCCCGTCTGGACCCTCTGAAAGCCACTGAGTGCAGACAGGGCACGTGGATGGCCACTCACAGTGGTTAATCAGAAGCCCCTCCTGAGCTGGGTGGGCGACTTGGGTCTGGGGATACAAAGTGTTGGGGCACACAGGATTTTACCTACTGGGGGTCTGTTATCAGCATAGATCACAAACCTCTAAGCCCCTGCTAAAAAGAACTCGAGGGCTGGGGCTGGGGCTCAGAGCGCTTGCCTTGCAGGAGTGAGGCTCTGGGTTCGACCCTCAGCACCACATAAAAACAAATAAACAGAATAAAGGTACTGTGTCCATCCCCAACTAACAATAGATATATTAAAACAAAATAATTTGAAACTGGTATCTCCTTTCCATGTGACAGGGAGAGAGCTCAGCTGGGTGAGAGTTTAGAGGCAGGAAGGGTTCAGAGAAAGTTCCAGAAGCAGCTGTGAGGGGGAGCAGGAAGTGTGCCTGTCTCAGAGCCTGGGGAAAGGCGGCTCTGCCTGTTTTTCTGCCCACCCCCAGACTCCCGTCTGCCTGGAGCGGGCTGCTTGGCAGTGGGCAGTAAGCACTCGTGCAGGAGGAGGCCAGGCCTGCTGCAGAAACTGATGGATAGAGTTGGCAATCTGAAGACGTTGCTCGTGGACACAGGCAAAGGCTGAGATTGGAGTAGCAGGCGCCCTGGGACAGAAGTGATCACTCTGTCCACCCTCACCACGCGGATTCAGGCTGTCCCTCTCTCCTGGTTCACCTGTGCTCATCCATGGGAGAAGCAGGGTGGACAGACAGCACTGGCCAGCCTGGACCTCGGAGTGGCTCGGCCTGCCTGTTGTGCCTTGTGTCTGTGGTGCTGGGCTTTCAAATCTCTGTGGCAGCCTGGGAGCCCTGGCTCAGCAGGGAGTGCCACTCAGCCCTCCAAACAAGTAATTTGGTATTTTGTGATAATTAAAGCAGCGTCCTTCGGAGGAGGAAAGCCGTGCTAGTGTTTCAGGTGTTCTCAGGAGGGCTGAGATGACTTGGAAGGAGACAAGGAGTGTTTCTACAGACAGCATCTGTACCCTGGCACAGCAGGAAGGGTACAGTAACTGGCATGAGGACTGTGGGGAGGCTTGGTTTTGTGCACAGGGGGCAGACGAGGGGATTGGAGCCAGCAGCTCTTGCACCTGTCCAAGAGTGAGGTGCCTCCTGGGAGCCAGGCCTCAAGAGATGTGCACAGCAACTCCAGAGAATTAAGGGACGGAGCTGAAAACAGCATTTCACGGGATGTGATTCTGCAAAGAGACCACAGGCAGAATCCCTGCTGTGACAATCCTGCACAGACTCTTCTTCCCTGAGGGGGCTGCTCCCTGGGGATGGGCAGGATTTGGAGGCAGGAGCAGAGGTTGGCCACTCAGACGCACATCTGGCCTGAAATCACTCTTTGTTCCTAGGAAACTTTGTGTAGAGGCTGCTGAGAATGCATGTGTTCAGTAGGTTCCGTTTTGGGGACTATTTTCCCTTTGAAAATGCTCCATAACGATTCACGTTTTCTGATTGGTGAGATGTCATTCAGGAGACAGGAGGTGGTTCCTGCAATAGCCCTCCCTGGGTAGGGAACTCTGAGTTTCCTTTTCCTCTGGTGCTGGGGCTCATGCCAGGCAAGTACTCTCCCCCTCAAGCCACATCCCCAGCCTCGTGACTTCATTTTAGGGGAGCAAGCAGCTGGAGGCTTGTAATCAATCTCAGTGGAAGCTCCAATGGCCCAGAAGTACCCAGACAAATGGACTGTTAAAATCACTTACTGTTCAAGCTTTACTGAACAGAATTATCCCAATTCCAAGAATCTGCTTCTGGTGCTGTGGAAGAAGCCCTTCTCCCTGTCTCTGGTGAGGCGCTGTCCGCATGGCCTCGTGGATTTATGCTGTGCTCGGATTTGTGCATTTTTAGGTTGGAGGTCAGCTACTTGATTTTCTTCAGCCCTCTGACATTGAGTTGGGGCGAGGTGGTTTAGAGAGCAGTCATGTCAGGATGAAGGCTGAGTTGTAGTTTTCTCAGGGCCATGTTTTGTCGATGATTTCATCTGTTCCTGTGGTCTCCTTCCTGGCCTTTCCCCTGCTCTTGTGCCATGCTTCTCCCAGAGTCAGGCTGGTGAAGGAAAAGAGGTGATTATTTATTCCAGGGCTGGCTGAGCGTTGGGGGACAGGGCAGGGCCGCAGCTTCTCTGCTCCTGCGTTACTCTCCGCCTTGTGAATGATAGTCCATGTTGGCTATTTATGGCTGTGGACATTTACAGTTCTGATCTCACGGCACTGTGCGATGACTAATTCACTGATATTGTCCCCAGTGTCCCATAAGAATTAGTGAGGGACCAGGTTGGGAGCTGACTTTGATAGTTTATTGCTGTTATCATCACGACTGCTACCATACGTACTGTTCTTTTAAAGAATTAATGGCCTAAGAAATAACCTTAGAGAACTTTGAGTTTTATGGGAAATCTGAGTGGAAAACAAAGAGCTTTCCTTTGTATCCTCCCCCTTCCTTCCAGTTCCCCATTATCAACACTTTGCATTTGTGTAGTGAGTGTCACAGCTGCGGAGGGAGTGGAGACAGTGGAACAGTTGAAGTCCAGAGTCCCCGTCAGGGTCCCCCTTTGGGTTGTAGAGCTTTGGCTTCTGTAGATGCCACGTATCCACTGTCACAGTGTCATACAGGTGGAGGGGCCACCCAAGCATCCCTGAGCTTCCCCCTCGCCCTCCTCCCACATGCTTGGTGACCATGGGCCTTGTCACAGTCCCTTGTTCGCCCTTCCTAGAATGTCATGTGACTGGAATCCTCCCAGACTGGCCTCTCCCACTCAGCAGCGTGCCCTTAAGGCTCCCTGTGTCTTTTGTGACTTGGTAATTCATTTATTTTCACTGCTGAATAGTATTCCACGTGGCCAACACACTGCTCTCTGATTCCATTGCGCTGCTGATGCCCTGCTGCCTCTGGGTTTGGCTCTTCTGTGCTTTGATGCCAATACTGGATGCTCTGCCTTCAGCCGTTGGCTCAACATCTTGGATATCCTCTGGGTGTCCAGGTCCTCATCCCTGGGACATGTGCGTGTTACCTCATGTGGCAGAAAGAACTGTGCCCAGGGGCATCCATTGAGGATACGAGGAGGGCAACCCTGGTGTCCTTATCAGAAGGAGGTGGAAGATGAGCACAGAGAGGAGGTGGAACTGTCCTGACCAGGGACGGAGGTCGCTGCTCCTTGCTGCCTGGCCAGGGAGCATGGGCCCCTGGACCTTGATTTCCCACTAATGCCCAATGAGCCTCTAGCACTGTGAGAGAAGGCCCCTGTGGCTCCCAGCACCACTTTGGTAACTTGTGGCCATGGGTCAGAGCAGCCACAGGGAGCTGATCCACTGTATCTGCCCAGGGGACTCCGTTTGGTGAATGCTGCCTGGGAGGCTCAGCTGGAGTGGCTGCAAGCCTCTTCTCAGCCTGCCGAGGGCCACGGATTGAAGCCTCAGGACAGCTGGAGTTTACTACTCCTAGCAGGAGAGCCCTCCTTCCTGCTGTGGTGACTGAGCTGCCCCCTCGCCCCGCCCACCAGGACCTGCGCATCCTGGTGACAGCTCAGGAAACAATGCAGTCAGCGGCCCTCTGTTGTTTGTACCCACGGAGTTCTGCATGGTTTCGTAGCAATAGTCTGCCTTAGTTCTTTGGACAAGTTACCATCTAATATTGCTCTTGTTTGACTTTTAAAATTCAAAATGAGAATCCATCGTTAGCGAGGCAGCAAGAAGCCGGGGAGCAGCTGCGCACGTGTGAACACGTGAGGGCTCCCACAATGCAAGAGCCTTTCCTTTGAGATATCAGAAATGCCAGCAGAATGTTGTCTTTGAAAATAATAGGGATTTTATTAAAAAACAGGGGGCTGGGGCAGAGGGAGAATGGAAGGTGGAACACATTGCAGAATGGAATCCTTCCTGTTACCAGTTTTACTTCAGACCCTGAGACTAACAGCGTGGGAACAAAGCTCACGTTCTTTCTGTAAGGTTTGTCACCCAGCTTCCTGTGCACTGGGGACCGGGGACCTGGGACGTACCCCTAGTTACATGCATGGCAGATGGCAGGTGCTGCTCCCACCCGCCGAGTGGACGATGGAATGACAAGCACATGCTCAGGAGCAGGCGCAGAGGTGACGTCTGCTTGTTTAGAGTGGAGCCATTCCCAAGACACCCCCCGAGTACAGAGTCCCGTAAGGAAATCGTGACTCATCGCCAACCTGTTTCATAGACCTGAAAGTGGTGGGGAGGTCAAGGAGAGAGAGTAAGTGGAAGATTATTTAGAGCCTTATCTCATAAGAGCAGTGCAGGGAGAAAACTCCTCTCCCCTAGGTAGCTCCTGACAACCCGCTTACCTGATCCACAAGGGAAGCGCCTGCTCAGGTAACCCCTTAGCCACACTCCAGTGCTCAGGGACCACCACCCAGGCCCTCGCCGAGCAAGCTCACCTGGGCACACCCCAGGGCGGTGGGTCTGGGGCAAGACGAAGCCATCTGTAACACCAGCTGCAGAGGACCACCGCCACCTCTGCCACCGCCACCTCTGCCACCGCCACCTCTGCCACCGCCACCGCAGCCCAGTGCTCTGTCCACCCGCCGGCCCTGCACGCTCATAGGATTCTGCTCCGTTTCCTCTCGGGCTTTGGTTTGAGACCTCTGTTGTGGGGCTCATTTGTTTTTCCCTGGAAGCAGCTGGGCTGAGGGCACATCACAGGTGACAGGTGGGAGGAGAGAATAGGCAGCAGGATCGCAGCCCAGGGGAAGCAAGCTTTGGCCAAGACCGGGCGCCTCCCAGAACAACCCGTGTCTCACTGTGCTGACAGAGTCTTTGACTTTCTTTGATGTACCAAGTCTTAGAATTGCTCGAATTTTTGCATGATGCTTATTGTATTAAAACATTGTCAATGTTACACCCTGAGATGTTATGCTGAAGATATTGTGTAGCTTTCCTGCCTTGCACCTGCTTGTTCTAGCAGGACGGACTGTGGAGGAGAGTAGATGGGCGTGAATGTGGTGGGAGGACTGTTCAGGGCAGCACTTCCTCTCCGCCCATTACTTTCCTAGGAGTCTCCCCTGGATGCTGTTCTAAAGGAGATGGGCATCTAGGCACATTCTACTCCACCGTCAGAGACAGACAGAGGGGCCTGCTTTCACAGAGGAGACTGAGAACAGGAGGAGGGTCCACCCGCCCAGGACAGGGCCAGGGAGAGCCACACACAGGTGAGAGGTCACAGTGTGGACCAGGGCTCTGCTGAAGTTGGAGGGCCAGTTCTGCTAAAATCTGCAGAGGTTGACAAGTCCAGGGGCTGACGATTCCTTCAAATAAAGGTCTTCTTTACTATTATCTTGGAGATAATTTCAAACTTAAAAATTGGTGGTATATTAAGAAAGAACTTGATAAAACAAGTGAGAGTCTCAGGGAGTGGGAGGCTGTGGAGGCTGAGCGTCCCTGTCCTAGGTGGCGTGTGGGTGGTTCCAGTGCCTCTGGGGCGGGATCGAGCCCCGGGACTGTGAAGACCTGCCTCCTCACGCACCTCCCTGGGCTGCCGTGGCCTCCTCTGATCCTCCCCTCTTCCCTCTTCCACGCGGCTCGTCTCCCCTCCTCTCCCACCTTCCCTTACGATTCTTTTCCTGTGCTTCCTCCTGTTTTCAGATCCCTCTTGACGTTTACTTAGCCATTGAGCCTCAGTTTCCTAAAGTATAGAATGAGAAAAAATATTCCCTTCACATATTCAAAAGACCATGTGCAACTGGAAGAATGGGAAATTATACTCCATCATCTCTGATGTATCAAAGTGCATTCTACTGTCATGTGTAACTAATTAAAACAAACAAAAAATTAGAAAAAGATCATACAGCCGGGATTTATCTCCTGGATGCAAGGGTGTCTCCACATCAGCCAAGTGGCTCACACGGTGCACCCACCAACGGAACGAGAGGTAAAAACCACACAATCCTTTCAATAGAGGCAGAAATCATTTGACAAAATCCAACATCCTTTCCATGATAAATAACCAAAACCAAGACTTCTCAGCAAATTAGGTGTAGAAAGAAGTACCTCAGCACAGTCAGGGCCATGTGTGACAGGCCCCCAGCTGTGATGGTATGAAGTGGTGACAAGCTGAGAGCCTCTCCTATAAATGTTCAGGAACAAGACAAGGTCCCCAGCCTTGCCACTTCTGTGCCCTAGCCAGAGGAATTAGGCCAGAAAAACAAAACAAAACAAAAAAAGGTGTCATGGCTCAGATGTGAGGTCCAACCCAGAAGCTCATGTGTGAGACTGCGCAAGAGTGTTCAGGGGTGACAGGGTTCATCACGACAGTTGTCCCTGATCAGTGGATCAGTCCACCCATGTGGGTCAACAAGGAGGTACTGAGACGGACAGGGTGTGGCTGGAGGAGGGGTCACTGGGGTGTGCCTCTGGGAGGATATCTGTCCCTGGTGAGTGGGCTCTCCCCTTGCTTCCTGGCCACCGGGTCGTGAGCTGCTTTCCTCTGCCCGCCCGTCCACCATGATGCTCTGCCTCACCCGGGGTCCAGAGCGGAGTGAGCCCGCCACGACTGAACTCTGAAGCCCTGAGCCAGAGGGACTTTCCCTCCTCCGAAACCCTTCTTGTCAGGTCTTTTGGTCACCGCGAGGAAAGCTGGCCACTAGAAAAGGCAGCAATCCAGGAGGAGGCATGAGAGTCACTGTTGCCGGCGAGCCCCGCCCTGGGCTTCTGCTGGTCTGGCGAGGGGCGGGCACTTCCCCACCAGAGCCTTGGTGTGCTTCCTTTGAGCAGGGCTTCTTGGTCCCTCCATCCGTTATCTCTAGGTCTCTCGACCCGGCCAGGCCTCTCTTGTTTTATCATCTATTTCCTATTCTTTCCGATTCTTCACTTCCGCACGTAGTGTCTGGGTAAACGTCCACGCAGGCAGCCTGGTGTTGGTGGTCACGACACCTTCCCCTCTCCTGCGGCCACGTGCTGCGGCTGGACCCTCCCTGCAGCAGCGGGCGGCGAGGAGACGGCACGGCCTCAGGTTCAGGCAGCACGGTGACGATCCGGTGCCGATCCACGATCCACGGTGAGCTATGGGTCTGTGTTCCAGGATCTCATTCGGGAAATTCTCCCTTCCCAGGTGCTAAGAGTCTCATCAGGAATGGGACGCCAGGTTGGGAATGTTTTGATCCCATGACTCCTCCCCTTAACTTTGTGATGGGCAGGTGAAGGCACAGTCTTGCAGGCGGTGGGTACCGTCCCTTTGCCATCAGGGTGGTCCTGACTGAACCCACTCTAGAGGCTGCTGCTGGATTGGTGCTCTGATGTTTCTGTTTAGGGTTTGGTGCCCAGGTCCTTTCCACGGTTGTCCCCACCGTGTTTCTGCGTGAGGTTTGTGTGAGCCTGATGGGACTCAAAAGGTTGCTTCGGAATAGAATGCTCTGTTCATTGATTGTAAAATCCTCGGCGCCTGTTTTCTCCTTGTGGGGAGAATCCACCAATTTGATTTCTTAAATGGCTCCATATGGAGTCATGTGATCTAATTTTGGGGCCATTCTTTGGTAAATCATATTTTTCTAAGAATTCTAAGTTTCATCATAAGTTTTCAGATTTATTAACAACATTTCACAGTGATTTTTATTAAGAAGAAAATGTTGACATGGGCATGTGTTGTTTATACTAAATAGACTTTAAATTTCTCCAAGATCACAGTTTCAAGTGCGAGTGTTGCTGAACTGAAATGAAGCAGTGTGTGTGTGTGTGTGTGTGTGTGTGTGTGTGTGTGATGTCTGAAGTTCTCTCTTTGTCCGTTTGGAGGCCTGTAAAATCATTTCTTAAGAAAAGGACTATGGAGTCTCTGTCTTTGCAGGATGCAGAGCTTTTTCTCTTTTCTTTTCTCTTAAGCCAAAACATATGGAGGCTCATGAAACGATATGTTACTGAACTATGATCAGTGCTTTCTGAAAAATCGCTCATTCACTTTCTGGCCTAGGGCTGATACTGTGCCACGCCAGGAGCTACTGGGTCCGGAGGGTGCCTCTGGGTCCCTGAACAGGGAGATACTGGGTCCGGAGGGTGCCTCTGTGTCCCTGTCCAGGGAGCTACTGGGTCAGGAGTGCCTCTATCTCCCCATCTAGTGTCACCTCCTTTGTCCTCCGCCAGCTTTCTTTTGTTCTCTTGAACTCCACAAAGACTGTGAGGGCTGAGGTAATTCTGAGACGGCCTCTGGACAGCGCCTGAGAACAGAGGCTCATTGGGTTCCCTCGCAGAGTCCAGCTCCCAAGTCCCTGCTGCCTTCCACGTCTGCCCTTCACGGGAGTGACCGTGCCTGGTTGGTGATGCCCGAGGACACGTCAGGAGGAGCGGGGACGCCACCCTGAGTGCTGCTGAGACAGCGGAGGCTCCGCAGCATTCCCGGTGTCCCAGGCTCTTCGGGTCCTCCTGTGGGTCCTGTGGTGTCCAACTGTGTTCCCAGGTGAGTGTCCTGGAAGGCCTGCCTCAGCCTGTACCCATGATGACGTCACTCAACCACACTCGGCTTATTCACTTCTGCTTACTTTTCTTCAATAGACTTTGCTTTTTAGGGGAGCTTTGCAGTCACAGTGAGTGGAGCAGAAGCACCGTTCCCAGGTAGGAGCACAGCACGGCTACGTCCCGCAGGGAGCCGGCAGAGAGGTGGGCAATTCTGGAGCGGGGCCATGTGTCCTGCCTGCTGGCTCAGTCCCAAGTCCTGGGGTGGAGAGGGTGGAGACAGAAGTTCCTGGAGGTGCCCAGTGGTCCTGCGGCGAGTGAGGTCCTGCGGCGAGTGAGGTCCTGCGCAGCCTCAGCTCCCATGGGGGGGGGGGGCCTTTGTGTCTCCACCCAGGGAAGCGGGTCAGCTTCGGCAGCTGGTCCCTTGACCATCCTGGTGAGCGTGTAAGATCAGGGATGGAGGTGAAATGTGAAAGGTGGACAAAGGGACAAACCGTATTATGAGCTTATCATTTATGTGGAGATATATTTTATAGGTACAGTGCTGGTATAAGTACATTTTCTGCTAAATAAAATTGTCCAAAAATTCATAACCCCCCAAACAACGACAACAACAATAACAATAGATCCTCAGGGTCTCCTTGTCTTGGCTTAGAAATACAGATTCCACTCCTTCTACACAGAACCATGAGTTCCAGATACCACTTGACTCTTCTAAACATCATGTAGGTCAGAGATGCCAACAAACCCTGAATAAAATAATAAAATATCTATTATCCTTTGGTAGCAAATAGACTCACAAAGACGGTTGACATTTCATAAGCTTCAGTGCTAAGGAATTTACACAAATAAAAATGAAAATATGAAGCTCAGTCTTGTAAAACACCACTCCCTGCAAGACAGCAGCAGGCCCAGAGTTACTGGATAAGATTTGTCCAACTGTGATTGCTGACACCTGACGTCAACAGAAGTGTGACACTGTTTGTGCGACTCAATTCCGTCTGAACGATGGCACAGCCCCCTCCTCTCTTGAAGGCGAAGGTGGGAAGCACTCAAGAAGATTCAGCTCTGTTTAAACTCCTTGCCGTCTGAGAGACTGTTATTTTTTTTAATAATTATTTTTTAGTTTTAGGTGGATACAATATCTTTATTCCATTTTTATGTGGTGCTGAGGATTGATCCCAGTGCCTCATGCATGCCAGGCGAGCTCGCTACTACCTGTGCCACAACCCAGCCCCAAGAGTCGGTTACTTATTGTGAGTTAATGATACTTGTTTGTTGTTGTTTTGGGGGGAGATATCTAGGAAGAACTATTTACAATTGGTGCACTTCCTACATTAGGATTTGAGATGGAATTCATTTCACATTATGGTAGATTTCTTTGTTTTCCAGAAAGGAAATAAACGCAATGCATTGTCGAGGCCGGTTCCCTACCATCTCTTGCTCGTGCTCTCCATGGTGAGAGAAGAGCTGCTTCAGCTAGGTTCAGCAGGGGCACACTGATCAGCTTGAGAACACGCGCACAGAACTCAGGCAGGCTCCACTGGGCTCCCAGGGGCACTGCCTACCGCATGCTCTGTGGCCAGTGGCCTTGGGTGTGGCAGCTCAGCACCCCAGGCCTGGCCCCACACTCCCACGGACCCCCAGAAAGGATGAAGGTCATGCCTGCCTCGCCATCTCCCCTGGAGGAGTGGAGGGTCCCCACTCTGACCCGTGATGGGCAGGACCCGAGGTCACTTCCTCAGGCCTGGCCACAAGGGACCTGCTATATCCACCCTGGAGGTGGGCTTCTATGATGGGAAGTGCCACACGTGCAGGCGCAGCCTCCCGACGCCTAAGCATAGACCAGGGAGTGAACTTCCCTCGGAATTCCCAGTCTGTTTCATTCGGCCTTCTCATCTATAAGTCCCCTATTATATATTTATCCATTATTTATCACTTATTTTTTGGTATTGGGGGTTAAATTCAAGGGGGCTTAACTCCTGAGTTACATCCCCAGGTCTTTTTATTTTTTATTTTGAGACAGCTCTTATTAAATCGCTTAGGACCTTGCTAAATTGTTCAGTCTGGCCTCCAACTTGCGATCCACTTACCTCAGCAGGAGTTTAAGGGGGTGAATGATTCTGTTCTGTGCAAAATCTCCAGAGATAGCATCCTGCAGAGATTCAAAGAAAATGTGCTATGACAAGGAATCTAAAGAAATAAAGATGATCAGCTCTGCAAACCGTCGGAGGCCGAGTGGCCTTGGTGATGTTGGAGATGACCACACGGAGACCACAGTGAGGAGTGTGAGTCAGGGGCTTCACGCAGGGGAGATGGGGGCAAGGCTGTGCTGGAAGATCGCCACGCTGGCTCTCCTCTCTGTGACATTTGTGTCATGTGTGGTCTATACACCAGATGAACAAGCTCCAGGTTATGGAGTTGTTGTTGAGCTATTTCTTCTACGTCCCTGAAAGGTGACATTGTAGTGGCACCGCCTCCTCCACAGAAAATCTTAACTAAGCTTCTCCAGAAATCCTCACCATGATTGATTTTGGGACTTTCAGCAAAAGAGTCTCTGCAAATGAGTTCAATGTAGTTAAACTTCCAACTTCCTGTTGTTGTATCGTACTTGGCCCCCGGCATGGAAGAGACCGGCACTCCAGGTGCTGGACACCCCTTTACTAGTTTCACAAACATTTATCCAGTGTAGTAGTTTGTAGAAGTTGTTTGCAAATGTAAAGTGTGATAAAGAAGGAAATACAGATTCTTTTAACTCGGCCTTTGGCCTTGGCTGGAGCCTCACAGAGGTGTTTACCTTTCAAAGAGAAGAGGAGAGGTGACGAATTGGGCTCCGTGGCAGCAGCTGGCAGGGGAGGGAAGACGGGGGGTGGGGGGGGTGGGGAGCAGCTCTCCCCTTCTCAGGTGCTGTCCTTAAAGGGTTAACTTGCCCAGAACACTGAAAGAAAAAGCTGTTTTTGTGTGAATTTCTGCAGGCTGTGACCTTCTGAGCCCTCCCCTTACCCGCTGGGTCTAAAATTCTGAAACTGCATGAACTTGGGGTTCAGGGGGACTGATTGATTACAGAGAAAGCTTTGCCCTCTGAACCTGGCTATAGCAACATAAACCTGCTTCCTGTGCCTATTTGTGTCTTGCCTTGTCTGTCCCCTGCAACAATGTCACCCAAGTGGCTGCAGCTGTGTCCCTGGAAGGACCTGCTCCCTGGCCTCAGCTGTGTACCTGGAAGGACCAGCTCCTGGGGGACATAGGCTGCCCTCGCAGGCATCTCCACCTGGAATGCTGCTTTCCTCGTCTGGCGCCTTCCAGAGCCCAGGCAGGGCCGAGTCTCCAGGGACGGCCTTGGGGGTGGCCTCGGGGGTGGCCTCCTGCTCCAGCAGAAATGGCAGCGCCTTGACTTTGTATTGAAGGCACCAAACCCCACCACGGTATGTCCTGCTTCCCCTCCCACCATCTGCAGAGGGTCCCCAGGGGTCTCAGTGGCCCATGCAGGGGGCCAGCTCTGTGGCCAGGGCACCCTGCTCCCTTCTACATAATGTCACTGGTCCCTTTTTAGTTTCTGAAGGAACAGCCTCAGAAGTTCTGAGAAAAAAAGGAGGAAGACCATATTCATAGCTTTTCATACACCAAGTTCTGCTGGGCCTGCACCATAGTCTGCGACAAGGGGCACCGGTTGGAATCGGGGATGGAGAAATCCGCTCTGTCTCTACTAGCAAGGTGGCCCTGCGCCACCCTTTCACCTGTCTGCACCTTCCTGATTTCTGTTTTGTTGTTTTTTTAAGGGGGGATACAAAGGGCTGTGCTCACTCTTTCTGGGATCCCTTCTTGTTCCTGGATGCTGGACTCTGAGAGAGGGTTGGTGGGAGAGGAGGCTACATTTAGAGCAAGAAGACCTAGGGTGTGTCCTCCCCTGTGCCTCCCTGGTGTGGTGCAGAGCAGCCAGCACCTGGCCTGGGCTTTGAGAGCTGAATGCAAGCTGCCTTGGGTCCCTTCCAAGATTCACTTCTCCTTCATCTCTCAGGACACAGATTCTGTACGAGACCTGGCATTGCATCCTGATTTTAAAATGGCTCCTGTAACTCTGTTCTCTCACACGATCAGCTCTGCTACTTTTGGATATTCAGAGAAAATCAATTGTTTCTGTGCAGAGGATTTTAGAGCTTTTATAAAATGTAAAAACCCCTGGTGACACCACTGGAGAGCTCAGTGGGGTGCGTGCTTAATAGCCTTTGGAACTGGCCTTTCTGCATTCTATCAACCGCGTTTCCATCAAGACTCAGCCTCCTCTCCTCCAGGTAGCGACCCGCTGTCCAGGACAAACACCAGCTGTTACCAGGAAGACAGGAGGAGCAAGCCTGCCGCTCTTCCCTGAGTCTCCTGTTTCAGTGGGACTTTCCCATGAACCTAAGGCTTCCAGCCTGGGCCCCGGAGTTTTGTGTCTTTGAGCTCTTGACGCCACCTGAGGAGCGGGGGCCAGAGCTCACGGAGCCTGCAGGAGTTATGGTGGAGACAGACTACAAATCCTAAGCTGTAAGGGGGCCATCAGCATGGTGATCGGAGCGTGGCCTCTGGACTGGAGAGCGCGGGCTTGTGCTCAGCTCTGCCAAGTGGCAGGCATGTCACTAAGGCTCTGGGGGTCAGTCTCCTGGTGAGGGTAACAGTAATCCCCCCTCACTTGCTGTCCCGAGAATCACACAAGCCGATTCTCATCAGAACACAACTGGAAAGGCACGTTAGATTGGCAGGTTGGGCCCTGAGTTCTGGCCTCCTGGGCAGGGTTCCCGGGCACCTCCCCTGTGTCACTCAGCACTGGGGGAGGCTGTGTGAAGAGGCTCAGGGAGGCACCAACAGACTCGAAAATGAGAGTTCAGAGGTTATTTTTTTAAGAGGGGTTAACAATAAGCCCAAAGTATACAGAAGTGTGCACCTCACAGACACACTCAGAACGGCCCTCTTCTGGAGTCGGTGCAGAGGGCAGGCTGACCAAAACAGAAGTGCCATCCTGCAGCTAAAGATCAGGTCTAAGGGGACCAGGGGCTGGGAGGGGGCTGCAGGCCGTGCTGGCCCCAAAGGGCAAGTCGCTCCTATCGCAGGCTGCGTCGAATGAGGTGGGAAACAGACAAGATCTGGCCCAGACAGGACAGGTGACCACTGGGCGGAGAGGGGTCCCCTTCTAGCACGGGAAGTTCACAATTCCGGTCTGCAGGAAGGGAACTCCCTCTGATGCTTTTCTTTCTGGGTACCCGCCATTAAATCTCGGCTATTTAATTTTTGTGTCAAAAAATGCTGAGCCCAGAGAGCGCATGGCTGTCCCTGTGGGAGAGCGCAAGGCCGTCCCTGTGCGAGAGTGCATGGCTGTCCCTGCGGGCCCCTGCCACGTCCTTCCCTCAGGCCTGCTCAGCTCTGCTCACGCCCAGCCCAGGGCGCCTGGCCTGTAGTTGGTGACTGGCAGTTTCAATGTCTACAGTGCATCCTGTTCAAAGTCTGCCCCTGTCTTCTGTCCTCCCTCTTTGGCCCCTGGAAGTGATGGGGTCCATAAGTCGGAGTTAGTTCTTGGGGACCTGCCATGTGCCATCGGAAGGGAGAGAGCAGAAAACCTCACCAAGACCTCTGGGTCAAGCAGTGGCCTGTCATGCAGGCTTCCCCAGAGAGCTTACCTTGGTAGGGCTTCCGCCCATGTGCTGGGTTCTTCGATGCCCGGCTGGAACCTGCTGAGCTGCACCCAGCCCGGCTTTAGCTCCTCTTTTGGGGAGAAGAGAGGACCCTGGCATTTCGTTCCCTCTTGGCTATAGGTTCTCGCATGTCCTCCTTTAGTGGGAACTGTGGAGAGGGGGAGGGCATCTGTTCCTGGGTCTGCTCCCTGCTCTTCTGAGGGCCGGAGCTGGAAGCGGAGCCTGTCGTGAGCACCCAGGAAGCAGAATGAGGCCTAGAGAGAGGTCTTTGGGCCTTAGTTCTGGGTATGGGCTCCCGTCGTGTCCTGCGGGATATGGGCTGTCTCCAGACTCTTCATTCCATCTTTCCCTTCTTCTCCCAGTAATCTGAGGTGGCTTTCCGTCCCCTGCATTGAAGACACCCTGAATAAGAGGAGAAGCATGGAGAAGGCTGAATGGGCAAGGCAGGCCTCCTGCTGGGCACCTTTGGAAGCCTCAGAGCCTCCTCCTGGGGACACCCTGTTCTTTTACCTAAATAGGATATTGACGTAAAAAACACTTCTGGGAAGGAGGGAGACGGCATGGGAATGGGCCCCAGAGCAGCTGGTGGCCTCTCTGTTCCTAGTGGGGCCTGAGAAAAGGCCAGGTGCCCTGGGTGGCTGAGACTGCCCTGCCTGGATGGGGAGAGGGGGGGCAGTGCCACTCAGCAGGGGCAGGTGTGTCACACTGCACCTGAGGAGGAAGGGGAGGGAAGGAGGCAGCTGGCTGGCCCCCTGCCTCGCTCTCCAGGGAGTGGCTGAGGCACTTCTCACTCAGGATCTGGGACAATAAGAACCCAAACCCCAGTACTTAAGGAACCTCTGAACCGTTCCCCTCGCCCTGGCTTGTGCTGTCCAAGTCCACAGGAAGAGCTGGGCTTCCAGAGGCTAAGGAACATCTCAAGGTCACCTGGCAGAGCTGGGCTCCACACCTCACTGCCTCTGCACCCTGTTCTCAGCTGGGCAGCCTTCCAGTGCGTGCAGCGGACGTCATGTGCCCAGACATGGGGGTACGAGGTACATCTAGGGATTTCTCACCCCCTGTTTTTCAGGGTTACCTGTGTATAAATGTCCAACAACATCACGTAGCTCATAGCTCCGGCCCCTGCAGTAGACCAGGTGTTGCTGACAACCCTGGAGTGCTGACAGTTGCTTGCTTGTCACTTCTCCCCGTGGGGGGCAGCTTCTCTCCTCCTGGCTTCCCTCTGCAACCACAGTGTTCCAGGGGACAGCTGGTGACACCGCCCTCCCAGATGCACAGTGCAACCTGGTCTTAGCAGAGGATTCCAGAGCTTACCAGGGGGCGGGGCACAGGCTGCCTGGGCACACAGCAGCATTCCAGCCCAGAGGTGCCCAAGACAGGACTGAGGAAGGCAGGGGGTGGTGGCCGCGGTGCAGGGAGGGTCCTGGATGGTCTTCCTTAGCTGTGAAGCAAAGTCGTGTGCTGCATTCCATCACAACACACGAGACAGGCTGACTGTCTGAGAGTGAGGAACAGAAACAACCAAAAGGCCTTTTAGGAGTTCTGCAGACGTTCATTATGACGGACGTTCCAAATGGTGGCTGGAAAGCAGCGTGCTTCATATTAATATTGGCTAATACAGGAGTCTAGGAAGAGATAGGGTAAGGTGGGTGTGGAGAGTAGGCCGCGCCTGCCCTGAGTGACTCCATGGTCTGCAGGAAGGGAACAGCAGTCCTCAGGCTGTGCCTGCCCTAGTGACTCCATGGTGTGTAGAACAGCAGTCCTCAGGCTGTGCCTGCCCTAGTGACTCCATGGTGTGTGGAACAGCAGTCCTCAGGCTGTACCTGCCCTAGTGACTCCATGGTGTGTAGAACAGCAGTCCTCAGGCTGTGCCTGCCCTGAGTGACTCCATGGTGTGTAGAACAGCAGTCCTCAGGCTGTGCCTGCCCTGAGTGACTCCATGGTGTGTAGGACAGCAGTCCTCAGGCTGTGCCTGCCCTGACTGACTCCATGGTGTGTAGAACAGCAGTCCTCAGGCTGTGCCTGCCCTGAGTGACTCCATGGTGTGTAGGACAGCAGTCCTCAGGCTGTGCCTGCCCTGAGTGACTCCATGGTGTGTAGGACAGCAGTCCTCAGGCTGTGCCTGCCCTAGTGACTCCATGGTGTGTAGGACAGCAGTCCTCAGGCTGTGCCTGCCCTAGTGACTCCATGGTGTGTGGAACAGCAGTCCTCAGGCTGTGCCTGCCCTAGTGACTCCATGGTGTGTGGAACAGCAGTCCTCAGGCTGTGCCTGCCCTAGTGACTCCATGGTGTGTAGGACAGCAGTCCTCAGGCTGTGCCTGCCCTGAGTGACTCCATGGTGTGTAGGACAGCAGTCCTCAGGCTGTGCCTGCCCTAGTGACTCCATGGTGTGTAGGAACAGCAGTCCTCAGGCTGTGCCTGCCCTAGTGACTCCATGGTGTGTAGAACAGCAGTCCTCAGGCTGTGCCTGCCCTAGTGACTCCATGGTGTGTAGAACAGCAGTCCTCAGGTTACTCCTGCCCTAGTGACTCCATGGTGTGTAGAACAGCAGTCCTCAGGCTGCGCCTGCCCTAGTGACTCCATGGTGTGTAGAACAGCAGTCCTCAGGCTGCGCCTGCCCTAGTGACTCCATGGTGTGTAGAACAGCAGTCCTCAGGCTGTGCCTGCCCTAGTGACTCCATGGTGTGTAGAACAGCAGTCCTCAGGCTGTGCCTGTCCTAGTGACTCCATGGTGTGTAGAACAGCAGTCCTCAGGCTGTGCCTGCCCTGAGTGACTCCATGGTGTGTAGGACAGCAGTCCTCAGGCTGCACCTGCCCTAGTGACTCCATGGTGTGTAGAACAGCAGTCCTCAGGCTGTGCCTGCCCTAGTGACTCCATGGTGTGTAGAACAGCAGTCCTCAGGCTGTGCCTGTCCTAGTGACTCCATGGTGTGTAGAACAGCAGTCCTCAGGCTGTGCCTGCCCTGAGTGACTCCATGGTGTGTAGGACAGCAGTCCTCAGGCTGCACCTGCCCTAGTGACTCCATGGTGTGTAGAACAGCAGTCCTCAGGCTGTGCCTGCCCTAGTGACTCCATGGTGTGTAGAACAGCAGTCCTCAGGCTGTGCCTGCCCTAGTGACTCCATGGTGTGTAGAACAGCAGTCCTCAGGCTGTGCCTGCCCTAGTGACTCCATGGTGTGTAGGACAGCAGTCCTCAGGCTGCACCTGCCCTAGTGACTCCATGGTGTGTAGGACAGCAGTCCTCAGGCTGTGCCTGCCCTGAGTGACTCCATGGTGTGTAGAACAGCAGTCCTCAGGCTGCGCCTGCCCTAGTGACTCCATGGTGTGTAGGACAGCAGTCCTCAGGCTGTGCCTGCCCTAGTGACTCCATGGTGTGTGGAACAGCAGTCCTCAGGCTGTGCCTGCCCTAGTGACTCCATGGTGTGTAGGACAGCAGTCCTCAGGCTGTGCCTGCCCTAGTGACTCCATGGTGTGTAGAACAGCAGTCCTCAGGCTGTGCCTGCCCTAGTGACTCCATGGTGTGTAGAACAGCAGTCCTCAGGCTGTGCCTGCCCTAGTGACTCCATGGTGTGTAGAACAGCAGTCCTCAGGCTGTGTCTGCCCTAGTGACTCCATGGTGTGTGGAACAGCAGTCCTCAGGCTGTGCCTGCCCTAGTGACTCCATGGTGTGTAGGAACAGCAGTCCTCAGGCTGTGCCTGCCCTAGTGACTCCATGGTGTGTAGAACAGCAGTCCTCAGGCTGTGCCTGCCCTAGTGACTCCATGGTGTGTAGGACAGCAGTCCTCAGGCTGTGCCTGCCCTAGTGACTCCATGGTGTGTAGGACAGCAGTCCTCAGGCTGTGCCTGCCCTGGTGACTCCATGGTGTGTAGAACAGCAGTCCTCAGGCTGTGCCTGCCCTGAGTGACTCCATGGTGTGTAGAACAGCAGTCCTCAGGCTGTGCCTGCCCTAGTGACTCCATGGTGTGTAGGAACAGCAGTCCTCAGGCTGTGCCTGCCCTAGTGACTCCATGGTGTGTAGAACAGCAGTCCTCAGGCTGTGCCTGCCCTAGTGACTCCATGGTGTGTAGAACAGCAGTCCTCAGGCTGTGCCTGCCCTAGTGACTCCATGGTGTGTAGGACAGCAGTCCTCAGGCTGTGCCTGCCCTAGTGACTCCATGGTGTGTGGAACAGCAGTCCTCAGGCTGTGCCTGCCCTAGTGACTCCATGGTGTGTAGAACAGCAGTCCTCAGGCTGTGCCTGCCCTGAGTGACTCCATGGTGTGTAGGACAGCAGTCCTCAGGCTGTGCCTGCCCTGAATGACTCCATGGTGTGTAGGACAGCAGTCCTCAGGCTGTGCCTGCCCTGGTGACTCCATGGTGTGTAGGACAGCAGTCCTCAGGCTGTGCCTGCCCTAGTGACTCCATGGTGTGTGGAACAGCAGTCCTCAGGCTGCGCCTGCCCTAGTGACTCCATGGTGTGTAGAACAGCAGTCCTCAGGCTGTGCCTGCCCTAGTGACTCCATGGTGTGTAGAACAGCAGTCCTCAGGTTACACCTGCCCTAGTGACTCCATGGTGTGTAGAACAGCAGTCCTCAGGCTGTGCCTGCCCTGAATGACTCCATGGTGTGTAGGACAGCAGTCCTCAGGCTGTGCCTGCCCTGGTGACTCCATGGTGTGTAGGACAGCAGTCCTCAGGCTGTGCCTGCCCTAGTGACTCCATGGTGTGTGGAACAGCAGTCCTCAGGCTGTGCCTGCCCTAGTGACTCCATGGTGTGTAGAACAGCAGTCCTCAGGCTGCGCCTGCCCTAGTGACTCCATGGTGTGTAGGACAGCAGTCCTCAGGCTGCGCCTGCCCTGGTGACTCCATGGTGTGTAGAACAGCAGTCCTCAGGCTGTGCCTGCCCTAGTGACTCCATGGTGTGTAGAACAGCAGTCCTCAGGCTGTGCCTGTCCTAGTGACTCCATGGTGTGTAGAACAGCAGTCCTCAGGCTGTGCCTGCCCTGAGTGACTCCATGGTGTGTAGGACAGCAGTCCTCAGGCTGCACCTGCCCTAGTGACTCCATGGTGTGTAGAACAGCAGTCCTCAGGCTGTGCCTGCCCTAGTGACTCCATGGTGTGTAGAACAGCAGTCCTCAGGCTGTGCCTGCCCTGAATTACTCCATGGTGTGTAGAACAGCAGTCCTCAGGCTGTGCCTGCCCTAGTGACTCCATGGTGTGTAGGACAGCAGTCCTCAGGCTGCACCTGCCCTAGTGACTCCATGGTGTGTAGGACAGCAGTCCTCAGGCTGTGCCTGCCCTGAATGACTCCATGGTGTGTAGAACAGCAGTCCTCAGGCTGTGCCTGCCCTAGTGACTCCATGGTGTGTAGAACAGCAGTCCTCAGGCTGTGCCTACCCTAGTGACTCCATGGTGTGTAGGACAGCAGTCCTCAGGCTGCGCCTGCCCTGGTGACTCCATGGTGTGTGGAACAGCAGTCCTCAGGCTGTGCCTGCCCTAGTGACTCCATGGTGTGTAGAACAGCAGTCCTCAGGCTGCACCTGCCCTAGTGACTCCATGGTGTGTAGAACAGCAGTCCTCAGGCTGTGCCTGCCCTAGTGACTCCATGGTGTGTAGAACAGCAGTCCTCAGGCTGTGCCTGCCCTGAGTGACTCCATGGTGTGTAGAACAGCAGTCCTCAGGCTGTGCCTGCCCTGGTGACTCCATGGTGTGTAGGACAGCAGTCCTCAGGCTGCGCCTGCTCTAGTGACTCCATGGTGTGTAGAACAGCAGTCCTCAGGCTGTGCCTGCCCTGGTGACTCCATGGTGTGTAGGACAGCAGTCCTCAGGCTGCGCCTTCTCTAGTGACTCCATGGTGTGTAGGACAGCAGTCCTCAGGCTGTGCCTGCCCTGGTGACTCCATGGTGTGTAGAACAGCAGTCCTCAGGCTGTGCCTGCCCTGGTGACTCCATGGTGTGTAGGACAGCAGTCCTCAGGCTGTGCCTGCCCTGGTGACTCCATGGTGTGTAGAACAGCAGTCCTCAGGCTGTGCCTGCCCTGAGTGACTCCATGGTGTGTAGAACAGCAGTCCTCAGGCTGTGCCTGCCCTGGTGACTCCATGGTGTGTAGGACAGCAGTCCTCAGGCTGCGCCTGCTCTAGTGACTCCATGGTGTGTAGAACAGCAGTCCTCAGGCTGTGCCTGCCCTGGTGACTCCATGGTGTGTAGGACAGCAGTCCTCAGGCTGCGCCTTCTCTAGTGACTCCATGGTGTGTAGGACAGCAGTCCTCAGGCTGTGCCTGCCCTGGTGACTCCATGGTGTGTAGAACAGCAGTCCTCAGGCTGTGCCTGCCCTGGTGACTCCATGGTGTGTAGGACAGCAGTCCTCAGGCTGTGCCTGCCCTGGTGACTCCATGGTGTGTAGAACAGCAGTCCTCAGGCTGTGCCTGCTCTAGTGACTCCATGGTGTGTAGGACAGCAGTCCTCAGGCTGTGCCTGCCCTGAGTGACTCCATGGTGTGTAGAACAGCAGTCCTCAGGCTGTGCCTGCCCTAGTGACTCCATGGAGTGTAGAACAGCAGTCCTCAGGCTGTGCCTGCCCTAGTGACTCCATGGTGTGTAGAACAGCAGTCCTCAGGCTGTGCCTGCTCTAGTGACTCCATGGTGTGTAGAACAGCAGTCCTCAGGCTGTGCCTGCCCTAGTGACTCCATGGAGTGTAGAACAGCAGTCCTCAGGTCTTACTTAAACCCTTGTTGCTCTATTTGGAAAAGCAGTACTTTGCCATAAGTTTATCCATCTTGCGTTGAAGTGCTGAGCTAGATGACCCCACACCTTGTTTGTACACTGAACAGCCCATCTGCCTGGCACAACCGTATGGTATGAAGCGGTAAATTTATCATGCTCATAAGGATGGCCACCTCTGAACCCATCAAATTAACCAGGAGCACGTGGATGCATGATGTATCAAATATAAGAAAAACCTGGCCCATGAGCTTTTGAACACAGCAGGCCTCCAAATGATTCAGTCCCTTCACTTGAGACCCACAAAGGAGGGCACCCTGAGGCTGGCTGCGGTGGCACCTTGACCCTGTCACCAGGTCACTCATCAGGAGCCTTGCCCAGGAAAGTCGCCCAGTGATGAACCTCTGCATTTCTGTCCTTGGGTTTCAGCAGAGTGTGGCTCTCCTGCCTGTGAGGACCACGTAAGTCCCACTGCAAGCTGACATCTCAGGACGATGCTCCCATCTGACATTGAAACCACCACCATCTGCACAATGTCCTGGAATAGGCTCCTGTGCTCTGACAGCTCTGTGCCCTGAACAAGCTCTCTGCTGGTTCCTAGTCGTATCTGACCACCTGCAGCGACTGCCTCCATATCTGCTCTCTGCCTTTGCTCTCAGTTCAGCCTTCAGGACCCTGTGGCCTTAACCCTTCTCTAGCTTTCTGGAACCTATGCATATGATTGTGTAAAGTGTGCTGTGTGACTGGAGTGTTTGGACATTGGACAAGAAGACTGGAATAACAGAACCTGAGTGCCCAGCTGACGCCCACCAGGTGACCTGCAAGTGTTCAGTGAGCTGCCACTGCTGGAAGAGGGTCACCTGTGGGTCCCCTGCTCTTCAGTAACGCCTGACCCTGTGGAGAGGCGAGCGTGTGTGGTCTCTGTTGGTGACACAGCTCGCTCAGGACAGCAAGGCAGTCTGTCCAGCTGGGCCACTATGTTTGCTCAGAGACAGGGCAGATTCAGCTTTTTATTTTTCTATAGGACAAAGGCCACCCACCCTGAGCGGAGAAGGGGGCTCCTTTTGCACCGCACCCCAGGCTCTCTTCTGTGCTTGCGGCTGTGTGTGTATTTGTGTAGCTCAGGCCAGGACGGGGCTGTCCTGGTGGCTCGTCTTAGCCTCGCTCTTCCTGGGAGCAGGAGGGAGGTTCATTGCCCTCTGGTGCCCCCCTCCCTGGTGCAGAGAAGGTGAGAGACCCAGGGGTGCTCCTACCCGGAGCTCAGTGGCTCTCGGCTCACGGAGCTGAGGGCCTCCTGTCTGGGGTCTTCCACTCCTAGAGACACTTGAGGCCACTTCTCAGGAGCCTGGGCCGACTGTTCTCAGACACAGTCGAGTGACTTGCTCTACTCCCTGGACTTTGTTCTTCAAAGGCTTCAAGTACCTGAGGTGAAGGCCCCCATGTCCCCCCAGTGTTCCACGAAGGCCCCCATGTCCCCCCAGTGTTCCACGAAGGCCCCCATGTGTTAGAGTCTGTAAACAAGTCAAAATAACACCTGGCATTTTGCCAGGGGAATGTTAGAGTTCGTAAACAAGTCTGGATGGTGCCTGGCAAAACGCCAGAGGGAGTGGTTTGAGAAGTAACAAAAGTGAGCCATTAAGTGTGGAGATTCCTTATTGGTTGACTGATGTATCTAGTTTATGCTAATTAGATAAGCTGTGTGGAATGTATAAATACTGCTCCTGTCCTGCAGTAAACGGCTCCCACTCCTGCTGTATCAATCTACGCAAGTTGTTCGTCACCCCCCGGTTATTTTGCTGCAGCCGGACTGCGGCAGATGGTGGCCCGTTACGGGGAGCCCCGGGACACTCGGGGGTAAGTGACGAGAAAAAAAAAAGCTGCCCATCCCTAGATAGGACAGGAGCAAATCTGCTCGTCCCTAGGCAGATAGGGCGAGAGGAAAAATGGCCATTTCGAGAAAATGGAGAAGATTGATACAGTATGTTTGTGTCTTGTTTTGTCTTGAAATGTTGTATTGTCTTTGTGACGAAAATATGGAAGGGGTGAGAAGTAAATTGGTAAGGGAAAGAGGCACCCCAGTGGAACCAAGAATAGTTAGGGCATGTGTTGATGGAAGCCCAGGAACTCTAGTCAGAAAGAAAAAGAAAGTTCAGAAGAAGAAAGATTATCAGAGGAGGAAGGATTATCAGGAAAAAAGTTGCAGCAAAAGGCTATTACTGAATACTTTTCGTTACCGGAGGGTGCGTGAATCGGTGCAGCGGCTGCCGAGTGTGCAAGCCGGTCACAGCGCAGCAAGGATTTTCCAAGAGGCGGCGGCGACTGGCCCTTCCCCGCCTCCTGGCCGGGGAGCTGGCTCTTCCACTGCCGCGAGCCCAAATCTAGACCTGACCTGGAGGCACAGTCTCGCAGGCTCTTGCTCCCTGTGCTCAGTAGCAGTTTGAGTCCGGGACACTCCCCAGGGCCATCTGGGGCTGCCCAGGCACTACAGCCAGCAGAAGAGGCTACTGGCGTCCCTGATGTTTGGTCATTTTCAATGCCAATAACTAAGCTACAATGGTTCTCCCACACCTGGAAGCTGATGAGTAATGAGCACTATTAATGCTTATTTCAAATGTAAAAAACCTTGAGATAATGTACTAAATTGTTCAGAAGGTTGTTTTCTTAGTAGAATGCTACAGGATTTTCTTTAGCCATCTGGAGTTCCTGCCTTTGTCCCAGTGCCGGTAAAGACCAAGGTGGAAGAATTTCCAGTGTTGCTGAAAAACGGACGAGACTTCGGATCAAGCTAGCTGCCTGCAGAACTTACCTGGACTGTGATTTAAGCTAGCTGCCTGCAGAACTTACCTTGACTGTGATTTACCGGGACTGTGAGTTAATCTATTGAGACACTGCTTTACCTGGACTGAGACAACAAACTGTAATCTACAACAAATTGTAACTCGGTATCTTTACAAATGGTGTCATTGCTGGTATAATTTTTCCAAGGGCTTCTTGCATGGAGCCATCAATTGGCTTGGTATTGTGGCATTTTGTATCCTCCCTTTCTGTTTGTAGCAGGTTATTTATGGTGTTTCTATAAAAACCACTATGGTCATTATTTAAATTAAACAAAAGGGGGAAATATTAGAGTCTGTAAACAAGTCAAAATAACACCTGGCATTTTGCCAGGGGAATGTTAGAGTTCATAAACAAGTCTGGATGGTGCCTGGCAAAATGCCAGAGGGAGTGGTTTGAGAAGTAACAAAAGCGAGCCATTAAGTGTGGAGATTCCTTATTGGTTGACTGATGTATCTAGTTTATGCTAATTAGACAAGCTGTGTGGAATGTATAAATACTGCTCCTGTCCTGCAATAAACGGCTCCTACTCCTGCTGTATCAATCTACACAAGTTGTTCGTCACCCCCTGGGCTCCCACTCCTGCTGTATCAATCTACGCAAGTTGTTCGTCACACCCCGGTTATTTTGCTGCAGCCAGCCGGACTGCGGCACCCATGTCCCCCCAGTGTTCCACGAAGGCCCCCATGTCCCCCCAGTGTTCCGTGGAGGCCCCCGTGTCCCCCCAGTGTTCCATGGAGGGGACCACACTGATCTGTGGGTGGGACACCCGTCCTGTGCTTGACTGGTGGGTTCCAGGTGCTGAGCTGGCCGCTGTCTGTCCCACAGCGTGTCGGACATGGCCTGCACCAGTGGGGACACAGGTGTCACACAGGATGTGATTGCAAATTGGGTCGTGTTCGTGGGGAAGAGCAGGTGTTGGGGGAAGCACAGGGTATGAGCTGAAGACAGGAGCCTTTGAGTCCCGCAGGCGAGGCCGGAAGTCCTGCAGGAGCCGGCGAAAGGCACGAGGTGAGGCTGCCGGTCAGAGCGGGCAGTGTGTGCAGGAAGCTCCGGGTGGCAGAGGGCTGGCATGTGGGAGGGTGGCAGGGTCACCTGTCCTCAGCTTTGTTTGGGGCTGCTGGAGAAGTTTGACATTAGATGACGGCTGAAGTTCACAAAGTGGTTTCATGTTGCAGTGATGAGTCATTTACCAACTTCTTATGTCGATTCTTTTGTTTAAACACCGCCTGTTTCCAGACAGATAGGGGACAGCTTCTTTGTTAACACATCAGACAACTCCTCTTCTTAAGTCTTCTGTGGTGGCTGCTACAGCAGGCAGATAAGCCCGCTTGGTGACTCTGCTGTGAGTTCTCTTGCAGGATTAGCCCCCCTCTGAGTGTTCTAGTTGATCTTTGCCTCTTGCTCGCATTCTATTCAATCACTGTGAGTGCCGAATCTATAAGGAAGTCACAGCCTGGAGAATGAAGTCAGAAAGCCCCAGAGGAGAGATGGAGGAACAAATAAACTACTGTTGATTTGTGTGGCAGCTTGCTTGAGAGTTCCCCAGCAACATGCGTGTTCAGTTTTGTCTGATGTTAAATAACCGGCACAGGCCAGGGAACATGCCTTCTTCTGTGTATCTGCGTAACTTCACTTTTCTGGGTCATGCTCTCCAGCTCTTGCACTATCAGGTACTAAATGGGATAACAGAGGGGCCCTCGAGAGGACCTCTGCCCTGGGAGCGCGGGCACTGGGGCCATTGGTCACCTCTGAGTGCAGACCTCCAGAGGCCGACCAACCAGGTGGGGACGTTGGACAAAGGGGTGGGGGAGACCAGGTCTGTTTCTTAGGTTGTGTAGGACCCCGAGTGATAGTGGCCAACCTCAGCTGATGGTCTCCACTCAGAAGTCCCCAGGTTCTGGGAGGGGTCAGGAATCCCACCCATTCCCGTCCCGGGACTGAAGCTTGGCAGCCTCCTCCTGCTGGCGTCTCCGTGGCTGGCTGCCCTCGTCCCCACGGGAGGCCTGCTTTTCTGTTTTGCAGAGGGACAGCAGTGATCAAGGGGCCACCGTTTCCCCAGGCCCACCAGCCCTGAGCGTCACCCTACGCTCTGTGGAGGCTCCACGGTCGCGCTGGACCCCGTGCCAGGGTGTCGCTCCTGTGAATCTCTCCTTGTTCTCCTTTGCCCGGTTCCCATCTCCAGAATCACCCTCTTCCTCAGACGCTTTCCCACATGCAGGCGACCGCCCTGGACTGTGTCCTCCCACCAGTGGAAGCTGAAGAAAGTCGGCCTGAAGGTAGAGTCATCCTTAGGGGAGGCTGGGGAGGGGAGGCTGGGGAGGGGAGGCGGGGTCTGATTAGTGCGAGCCGTGAGCATGCCGTGAATGGGATGGTCACGCTGAACCCCATGACTTCGTACAATTAGAACACACTAATAAGAAAGAAATATTTTCATTTTGTGCAATGAAGGCTGTAACTGAAGTTGAGCTTAATGAAGTGAGAGAAGGAAGAGCCAATGACGGGAACGAGGACGCCCCTGCTGTGGGGGGGGAGCTTGGATGAGGAGCTTGGGATGCAGAGCAGGCTCGAGGGGTGCAGCTGTGGGAGGAGGGTCCCGGGGCAGTGGAGCTGGGAGGCTGCAGGGTGAAGAACCACAGAGATCTCCTTGACCTTGCAAAAGGAGAGGCCCCGGGAGGTGGTCCTGACCGGAAGGGAGTGGTGGGGGAGGCATGGCCGACGCACTCACCAGGGCAGGGCACACGCCAGGCAGGGCACGTGCTGGGCAGTGCTGCCCGTCTGCTCTTGACGTGTTCTCCACAAAGTGAGCACGCCAGCTCCCAGTGCTTCGGCTGCTCTCAGATACAGGGACCAGGGCTTATCAGTGCCACTGTTTTCCACCTAACTGTGGATTCAGAATCATCAGTGAGAGGTTTTCATGTTTTGAAAATTTTGAAAAATATTTTAAAAAATTAATTCAGTGAGTATTCACTGAGGATTCCATTTGCATTCTCAGAAAATATCTGAGCCTGCAGGCAGATAAAAGGCAATTGCCACGTGCTGTGGCGAACACGCCGGAATGGTCATTAGGAGAGAACTGACCCAGGGTGTGAGCGGCAATGTGCTAAGTCTCCTCTGGGCCATCCAGGCTGCGTGGCTGACCCTGAGGTCTCCTCCAGGCCATCCAGGCTGCCTGGCTGACCCCAAGGTCTCCTCTGGGCCATCCAGGCTGCGTGGCTGACCCTGAGGTCTCCTCCAGGCCATCCAGGCTGCCTGGCTGACCCCAAGGTCTCCTCTGGGCCATCCAGGCTGCGTGGCTGACCCCGAGGGCTGCGGTGCTGAGGGTTATGCTTGCCTCTGGCCACCTGCACCTCATCGTGCAGGAGCTCAGTCTTCCCTGGGCAGCTCCATGGTCCAGCACGGCTCTGCCTGCCCTTCACTGCTGCTCTGTTTGAAGCCCATCCTTCCACCCCATCCCCACTAACTGCCCTCAGGAGACCCGACCCACACTGTCACTGGTCAGTCGGGTTCTCCACCCTCTTGGAGTCTCAGAAGTGGACGCGGCTGGCCCTTTCCTCCTCTTGGTGCAGAGGCCCAGCCGACTTGGTCATCTGCCCACCTCATCTGCTCTTGATCCTCAGCCTCCTCTGCTGGTTCCTGACCCATCCATGTCACACTGGGGTCGCCATGCACTCAGCCCTGGAAATGGTCTGTCCTTTTACTCTCATTTCCTGGGTGAAATCCGCTATCTTTCTGCATTGCCCACACGTGGACAACCCCAGAATCCAGAGCTCGACCTTCCTGGGAACAAGGACTCATCGTCTGAGGTGCCTGTCTCTCTCTCTCTCTCTCTCTCTCTCTCTCTCTCTCTACCTGGAGATTTGGGAGAGACATGACAATGGGCCCTCAGTCCCCTCCCTGGTCTACCTTTAAAACATATCCAAAATCCATTGAGAAACTGTGGTCCCTGTCCCACCCGTCAAAGCCAGCTGTCCTGACCTGGTGGTGGCCGCAGCCTCCTCCTGTCTAGGTCTCCTCTGGGCCGTCTGCCTGCCTGGCTGACCCCAAGGTCCCCTCTGGGACTGCGGTACTGAGGGTCATGCTCGCGGGCTGTTTTCAACACGACTCAAAGCTCAGGTCATGTGGCGCTCCTCAAAACCCGCGTGGCTTCCTCGTCTCAGCGTGAGCCGCAGGCCCAGCTCGGCCTTGGGAGGCTCGCCCGTCTGTTCCATGGGCCTGTCCGTCGTCCCTCTACCACTTCCTGCTCCTGGTGAAGCTGTGACGTGTTGACCTGTCTGTCCTGGGACCGTGCCGAGGGTCTCAGTCTCGGAGTCTCTATAGACGGCACGTGGACAGTGCCTCCCGGGTGCCAGAGAGCAGCACTCAGCCACGGAAGGTCCCAGTCTGCCCGCGCTCCTCCCCTTAGTTTGGGACAGAGACCCTCTGTGCTTTCCTCCTTCTCTCCAGTGCCCGGCCCCCAGCACCTTGGAATCCTCTCGAGACAACTTATGGATAGAGAAAGCAAAGCCTCGGGAAGACGGGGGGGCTGCGCTGGACATGCCCCACGTCAGAACCTGACGCCACGGCCCGCTGGCCACAGGCAGGCTGGGAATGCGAGTTGGACGTCACCAGGAGAAAGCGTCTGTTGGAATCCCTGGGTGTCCTCAGAGCTCTTGGCACGTAGAAGGCACCAAACAGTTATTTCCGGGCGAGCAAGTGGAGGAATGAAGAAGGAACGTGGTGGTGAACTCTGGCTGGGCAGCGCGGGCCTGGGGCTGGCCTGGGGCTGGGAGAGTCCCGTTGTGACGCTTTGAACTTGGCCTGAAGTTCACCTGTTGGCAACTCGTCCCCGAGACAGCGGTGTTGGCGGAGGGGCTGACAGGAGGGGGCAGGTAGTGGGCCTCTGCCCTCCTGAAGGTGCTGTGGCCACCGGGTGGGCTCCTCCCACAGGGGGCTCCTCGTGGACAGGCTTCGTTGGCTGCTTCCCCTCGCTCCTCTGCCACGGGGTGCAGAGCAAGGAGGCCTCCCCGCCTTTGCCTCCCGCAACCCGGGCTCCCTCCAGAACTCGGAGGAACACGCCGGGGTGTCTGTCCCCCTCACCTCGTCCCGAGCCAGCCTTCAGTCTCCGCCCTGGTAGTTCCCGTGCGAGGACGTTGCTTTGGTCCTCACAAGGACGGTGCACGGAATGCATGTTCCTGGCTTCATCCTCTGTGTCCCCAGAACCAAAGCTCACGGCGGCATTTCCCACTCTCCTGGGCCAAGGCGTCCACGCTGAGGGTGGGAAGCTGACCGCGAGGAAGATCTCCTGCCTGTCCCTCCTCTCCCTCTATTTTGTTTGCATTGGATTAAAAACTGCAAATGTAATCATGGAACTTTTATTTATGAAAATCACCGGAAGGAGCTGCATTAGCAAGTGTCCCTGGACGCAGGCTGAGCCAGAGCCTTCACACACGTGTGTCCTGACACTAGGACACGCAGCAGACTCCACCCCTCCCCTGGAGCACTGACCGGACCAGAGCGGTGAGTAAAGCCAGCGTGGTCAGGTCACCCGGGAGGCACCGAGTGCCCCTGGAGGACCCTTAAGAAGCACTGAGATGATTTTGAAGGTTCTTTGCCTGCTCATTCCTGGGAAGGCCCTCCCAGTGGTCTGACCAGCAGGGCCGCTGCGGCATGCCTTGGTAGGGCGGCTTCTCGTGGGCAGCAACCTCTCCTGGGCAGCAGCTTCTCTTGGGCAGCGCCTTCTCCTGAAGTGGCTTCTCCTGGGCAGCGCCTTCTCCTGGGCAGCGGCCTCTCCTGGGCAGCGGCCTCTCCTGGGCAGCGGCCTCTCCTGGGCAGCGTCTCCTCCTGGGCAGCGTCTCCTCCTGGGCAGCGTCTCCTCCTGGGCAGCGTCTCCTCCTGGGCAGCGTCTCCTCCTGGGCAGCGTCTCCTCCTGGGCAGCGTCTCCTCCTGGGCAGCGTCTCCTCCTGGGCAGCGTCCTCTCCTGGGCAGCGCCTTCTCCTGGGCAGCGCCTTCTCCTGGGCAGTGGCTTCTCCTGCACTTGGAAAGGTAATCACAAAAGAGACTCTGAGCCTGAGATTTTTCTTCCCCACATATTTAACAAGTTTAAGAAAAAAATATGCAAGTCATTCCTTTCCTGCATTCTTTATGTACGTGTTCCCCGACTAGTAGATTTTTCAAGACCTGTATTTTTAAGGTGTTTTATTCTTGCTACAGCACATTCAAATCCAACCAGTATTTAGCGTAGGGTGATTGTAAAAGCATCCACCTTTCTTCCACATGTTAGCTTAGACTTCCTGGGCAGTGCTGCCTGGGCACGCATACCCCTGACCAAACTCCCCACCACCCAGTGTGCTTGCACTGAGGCCATCCCTCTACAAAGACACAACAATCCCCCCACAACAGAGCTGCTGTTAGTCTCCAACTAGCCCCTGGAAGAGGCCAGTATAGAGTGTCACATGGATGTCATTCAATTAGAATTTGTCTGGTCGCGATCCCGGAGGCTACTGGCCTTCCAATCCCTTCCTGCACTTGGCCAGCGGTATTGATGGCCACCCTTGAGACACACCTGGAAGTCAACCAAACACGAAGCTGCGAAATGTGCTCACCAGGGGCAACTGTGGCTGCCTGGCTCTGAGCCGTCATTGTCCCTGAACTCGACAAGCACTTTATTTATGTTGGGAACAGGAAGAGAATACAGGGAAGGGGACCCTGAGGCACTCCTTCTGCCACCTCTGCACCCCAGGGCAGCACTGTGAGAATGCTCGGTGTTCTCCGCTGACTGTTGGGTCACAGTGACCCTGATCTTGTCATGTTCCCTTACATCCCCGATCCCGAGCCCCTTTGTGTTTTCTGGCACTCTGGGGGCCGTTTTCTGGTCATGTCCCCCTCATTCTTGATAAGATTTACATTTCCCTTTGCCTCTAGATATAAACCCATGGGGGTAAAAATACTTGCTGGCTTTTAAAAACCTGTCTATGGCTTATTCAAATCCCACCATGGAGCCACTACCCACCCACTCTGTCCTTGTATCCTCTCAGAAACAGCCACAAGCAGAACGTGGGCCTCGAAAGCCCAGAAGACCACTCAGCCTTAGTCTCCCACCGCCCGTCACTGCTCTCCAACTGAAGCCTCCTGTCTCCCTTCGGCATCCTGAGACGATGGCTCCCTCCTCCACATTGCTGATAGTTGGTTTGAGGTAGGGAGCCCCTGTCAAGGTACAGAGAGCCAAGTCTCAACACCTTCGCCCTTTGTCCCACCTATCCCTGTCCCCTTCCCCGAAGGTACCCGTGTACAACCATCCATAAGTCATCTGGGATGATTCAAAAGTAGTTTCAAAACTGATTAGAGAAGATTTGTAATAGATTCCAGAGCTCAGGCTTTCTATGATATTAATAAGATGTATCAAAGGATCTGCCACTTACTGCCCTCACACTCCTTCGGCTCAACTATGTGAGACAGCTGTTCCTTAGAATGTTGTGAGGCAAAGACTGGGTTGGAGGTTGCAAATTCCAAATTCCAATGAGTGTATTTGTTACTCATGGTGATCCTGCACCCCTGGGGCACGTTGGATTGCCCGGGAGGCTGCCCCTCATCAGCCTCTGAGATACATGAGCAGACTCTTGAACTTGCAGTCGGCCTACACCTCTGTGCATCTGCTTGTCCCTGTGCTGTGGGACTACTCATGCCGTGACAATATCTAGTCTTGCTTTTTCATTCTCCTCCTGGAAAGAGGCAGCAAAAACCACCCTGTAACACTCAGGGCAGGCATCGTGCTGTGAGCACACACAGGATCTCTTTGACGCACGATGCCAAGATGATCATGGGCTTCCAGAGGGCCTCCTTGGAGCCATTCAGACTGTGTGGCAAAGCAGGCCTGATTAAAATAGACCAGTGAATCAAGGTAGACGGCACCTTTACACGTGGCCTTTTGAATCAAAAGCATTTGCATGTTATATGGGAAAGTGACATTTCATGCCATGAAAGAAAGCACTGCATACCCCCCTATTCAGTAAGCATAAAAAGATAAGGCATATATTGTGCCTGGGATACAAAAAAAAAAGTCATTCTTGAAGTATTTCAAGTATACAAGTCTGACTACTTGCATTTGTGCACATAATTTACATCATCAGCATGCCAAATACATAAGAACAGTCTTTGAAGACATTTTAGCATAATTAATCTTTATTCAGCATCTCCTAGGTTAAATTCAGCATCTCCTAGGTTAAGCCCGAAATCCTTTGCATGTGAATAATTACTGCCAATTGAGGATGCTGGGATGAAGAAATGTTCGGTAATCTGCCTAAAGTGATACAGTTAATGAACAAAAACCTCAAAGGGCAGGTTTTGGTTTTTGTTTTTTAACTTGTATCATGGTGCAATATACAACAGGGTGCTTGGGTAGTGCTGAAGGAGCTCAGATTCCGAGAACTCTCTCTTCTAGGCCGCGTTTGTGTGAAAGTCTGAAGGCTAAAACGCCACCCTGATTTGTAAACTTGGATGTCATCACCCTAAACGAGTGTTGTGGTTTGGATGCAAGGCCCCAAGAATCACCTGTGAGACAGGGCAAAGTTTAGAGGTGAAATGATTGGGTTATGAGCGCCATGACCTAATTGGTGTTAATCCCCCGACAGGGTAAACTGGAGGGTGACTGTAGGCAGGTAGGGTGTGGCTAGGGGAGCTGGGTCCCCGAGGGCGTGACTTTGGGATACGTGTTTTGTCCTGGTTGAGCAGAGCTCTGCTTCCCTCCACCACACACTCCTGTCCTGATGTACTGCTTTACCTCAGGTCCCAAGGAAAGGGATCCAGCTCTCTATGGACCGAGTCCTCTGAAACCTCGAGTCACCAAAATAAGCTTTTCCTCCTTAAAAGTGTCCGTTAGGCCTTCTGATCACAGTACTGAAAAAGCTGACTCAAATAACTGGCTACCTGAGAACTCCGGGCACAGCTGCTCTTCCTCCCTGGAAGGGGACTGGTGGCACTCGCAGTGCCCGTCTCAAGATACTGCTTGTGAATCAAGTGGGCAAAGTGTGACAACGGAACCCACTCTTCCCACTGAAATGAGCTTGAGAATTACACTGCCCGCTCTTGTGTCACAGCAGGCTCGGGACCAGAGGAAAGACACTGAGGAGTCTCCCCTCAATCTCCCATTCCAGGAGGCATACGCAAGTCAAATGCTTCGAGACCAGCCACAGGCTCCTTTGGGGGGAACCCGTGGGCACGGCACTCAGCAGCATCCTGAGTCGTGAGAACCCACCTCTGATCCACCTGCCCTTGTAACTGTGCAGCAGGTGTAACGCCTGCTCTGAACGCAAGGAGATCTCCAACCCCTGTGTCTTGATGCAGATTCTATGTACTCAGAGGTGGGGAGGGGGATAGCAACATTTTTAGGGGGAGGAAATAAAGCTTTTTAGTAGTTTAATGATCACACATTGGCCAGTGTTTTTCATTTTTTTTCTGAAATAAAATCACTTTTGATGCAACTACAGAAGGTAATGAAAATGTCATTGACATTTTGACATTCTTTGTTAAGGAAACCATCATCAAAAACAGTTAAAAGGGCTTGTCTGTTTTTATACAGTATCTCATATTTCATTGTCTGTTATCCTTTCCTCAAAGAGCAAACCTTCCATTCCTGCCGGCCCAACATTCTATAATAAAATAGAAGTACCAAAATGTAGCACCGGAATACAATTCATGTCAATTAGCTACAGTCTGCAAAAGAACACAGCTATGAATAGCTTATGTTTTTAAAAAGGCACAGAATAAGATTGAACAGAACTTTAGAAATTAACTATGGGCTATAAATAGTGACCCATACAACCAGTTAATGAACAAGTTGCAGGAAAATACCATGTAGTGGTAATTATGAAAATGAAATGTTGAGAAGGTTTTCGCTACCAATTTATATACCAGTTTCTTCCAGAAAATTGTCATTTAGGCCTGAGCAACCAGCGGCAGGCAGAGGCGGACCAGTTTTGAGTGGAGGACCGGCAGCTGCCCTCACAGCATCCTATTGAGAAGTCAAAGGGAGCGATGGACTGAGATGTGACGACATATTTGGAGATTGACATCATGACCCCCTGGAAGGTTAACCACTTACTGAAAGACCTGAAATCCACAAGTGTAGCCAAGAGGGGGCTTAGGAGACCTGGACTGTAGCAGCAGGAGCTAGGGTGGCTGGTGAGGACAAAGATGCCTCCTTCAGGGTGCCCCTGGAGTCCTGCCTGGTCCAGCGCTCCCGGCCTGCTGTCCTTCTGCCAGAGCACGTGCTGGCCTTCCCGACAGCCGCCTCGCTTGGAAAGGGAGAAGTCACTTTCCCTTGAAGATCAACAGATGTGCCCTTTTCCTTCCCCTGCCCACGGCAGCACAAGGCCCATACGGCAGATACAAGGTGGACGGCTGGTCAGCAGCGACCTCAGGACTTGTGATGTGGATGTACCGGCTCACCGAGCCTCTCGGGGTCCAGGAAGAAAATCTAACTGGACCTTATCATGCACTGGCAGGTCTGCCCCCAGACATGCCGTCCGAGTCACGAGGACTATCTATAGCACAGCGCTCATAGGTTTCAATGACAAAGCTGTTCATCATTAAGACTTCCAGACATCTAAAAAGTTCAACATGGCTGTATTCAAAAATAAATTAAACATTATTAATGTCTACATAACTAACCTCACTGGAATTTCATTTTTTGATCCTAACTTGCTTTATTTGCTGGTAATAAGTATCAATATAAACAGTATATTCTCTATTGTTGCAAGATGCCTCAAAACAATTGAAATACCTATATTTATTATTTACCCATTAACTTCAAGGTGTTTTCTACTTATTCTAATGGTGTCTAAATAGATGTAGAAATATAACAGACATCAAAACTTGGTAATTTTATATACCACTTTGAGATAATCAAAATATGGGCAACAAATCCTCGTAAAAATTTTGAATCCAGTTAAGTCAAAACAGCCTCCAAAGGGAAAGAGGGTTATTTCAATTTCTGCCTCCTCCATTTTACATATGTAATAGGGCCTTTGAGAGTCGGCTCTAGCTATACACCTCTTATGTTTTCTAACGGTGACATCCACCGGCCCCTTTCCCCTGTTGCAGGACCAGCTCCCAGGCAGAGCACAGAAGCCTGTGTAAAGGGGAGGAGAGAGCAGGATGCCGAGGGACCCATAAGACCACCTAGTCGGCATTTGGGAGGTTTACTGGCCTCACATGGTTAAGACCTGTTATTCTTAGAATCCTGTTGGTTTCAAAAATGCATGAAACAACTTCAGAGTAATAACATTAATGAAATAGTTATCTGTCATCATAATTACCTCTACTCAGATTGTCCTGCAGCTTCAAGGAGTAGAAACAACATATGCCCATTTTAGATATCAGTGATGATAGAATAGATTTTTAAAAGTGTTCTCTCCAGTGCAATCTATGGAAGGCATTTTAAAATAACTAAGAGGTCTAACTTTCCTCTGCAGTAAAAGCTGTGGCTTTCAAGCAGAGCACAGCCTGCATGCAGACCCAAGGAGGACCAACCTTTTAATTCATTAGGCCATGCCCAGATTAGACATGGCTTTCGAAATGAAATCCAAACCCTTCACAAAACATTCTTGGTCTCGGATATCACTAGTAACACCACATAGTAAGAAGGGTCACCGAGAGGTTTCCTGGGGTTCACCGAGCCTTACGCAAACTCAAGATGAAGTTTTTCCAAGGACAAATGCCAAGTTTTTAGCTAGTCCTGGTAAGATTTCTTGCAGACTTGACTGGCATGCCAAACCTAGACCAATTAATAATTCAGAGGAAATACTAGGCCCAACTTAAGATTTCAACCAAAGTGCTGCCATCTTTCATGGCTCAAATCATCAATGCCATACTACGGTGTACAGTTTATTGCAGTCAACAAAAAACTTCAACATTCTGCATTGTTGCTTTGCATGTGTAATTGGCAATGTTTGTCGATGTTTTTAAGAGATCAAACTTTTCTAAAAATATGTGTTGGCATCAAAACCAATTAAAGAAATGCTTTCTCGTTCACTCTTCCAAAATTTCTCTCTCACAACAGTTGCGGAACCTCCAGAAAAAGAAGTTCTTGGTTCCAAGTAGGTTCAAGTGGGCTTCCCAAGTGCTGAGGGATTTCTAGGATGTGACCCCCTGGGCAGGCAGAAGGTCTGGGGCCACTTGAGCCCTTCCCTCAGAAGGGGCGATTTCTCCAAGGGAAATCCACAGGGTGGACAACGCCTATGGACATATCTACATAAAGGTCATAACTCGCTTATTTACTAGGTTTTGTTTTTAATAAAGTGAAGGGTGACTTTCTAAACCGAATGCTTTTCAAGATGCTTTTGGATAATCAAAAGCAAATACTTCCAAGCAAAATGGTCAAGAATCGCCAAATGCTCTTTTCCTTTGTGTTTTAATTTTAGAATAAGAATTAATATGGTAGAATAGAGAGAATATTAACCTGAAGACTTTGCAGAAACCTACATAACCCAACTGCTTGGTTGAGTCCCAGTTTCCCATTCTATTGATCACTTATCATATTTTTGTACACATGGTCATAAGGGCCTCATGATTTCGCATTAAGTTTCCAGATTTTTATCTTCCATTTAACATTCTATCAGTCCCTAATTATTCCAAAACTGATATATAAATACATATTTATATCATTACATATGTCACCCTAGCAATTGGATTATGATGCAATGCTTCTGCAAACATTTCATCTTGTTTTTATTCCACCATGTTATTCTACATTAAAAACAAAGGAAAAGACTATTTGGCAATTGTTGAATACCTCATTTCACAAAATGAAATGTGAAACAGACTGGTTATCCAAAAGCAGCTTGAAACCTATTTAGTTTAGAATGTTATCCTTTATTTTCAGAAGTGTGATATTATATGCATATGTATTTTTCCCCACTCACCACAGTATAAACATTACTTGGAACTGTTTAAATGGAATTGACTGGTTTACATGTATAGCCACAGATTTCAGATGAAGTATGTTACTGTATATTAGATTCTATCCACCTCAAAGGCCAGGCATTTCATTTGAACTATTTTTGAAGATGAAAGTATAGAAGGTAATCTGAGCCTTTCTGAACTGAGGTCTTCTGACTCTACAAACAAAATGCTTTTCATCACATCATGCTAACCATGTTTATTGCTTATCACTAATGAAACGCAAAGGTTGGAAAATACATCATTCATGGGGCTCAGAGGTTGACATGAGCGCTCTTGTGATTTATCTCTCTCATATGTGTGTATTTATAAGCACTTATAAATTTATACTTACATACGTTTTTATGTGTATTCCCATTTTTCTACCTATGACATTTCTAGGAAAAGCAGAAATGTCTTGTCTTTGGTAAAATAAAGAAGTTTACTCTAAAGTTACACTCAATATCTAATGAACAACCTTTATACTTTAATTGCTAGACCCAAGTTTCTACAAGGGGGAAAATAGTAGATCCAAATGCGAGTCCTGCCTCACTCTAAGCATTCCATTTAAGATGCATGAAACACGTCTGACCAAGTAGCTACTATTTCAACGCCATTTACTACATTTTCAGCAAAAGTCATAGACGAGTGTGCACCAAACGGCCTAGTAACCATGGTGACTCTTCACACCAGGGAAACCGTGGCTCTCAGCCTCCGCTATTGATATTTCCTTCAAGCACTGAGAAGGAAAGTTGCTACTGAACTGCTTTTATCAGTCTGAAAGCAGAGCAGAAATCACTGGTCGTTCTGTGGGAGTGGGGAGAAGGAATACAGATGTCAGTGCATTTCTCTATCAGCCAGCCATCCGTGGTCTGCCTCCTCTGGATATTAATCCCACCCCATCTCATTCTCATACATGCCCTTTTGGAAAAGGTCAAAGTCATGGCAAACAAGAGTCCTGTAAGAGGGCTTGGTTCTCTGACAATCCCAAATTGTTTTAAATAGGCAAGGTATAAGGAAATTCCAGTACGTCTCAGCCAATGTCTGATTGACAGGTGAGTGAAGCAATAGACCCAGCCTAGGGTTTACAAAGAAAGCTGTTAGTATATGCCCACCCTCCGGCATGCACCCAGGAAAAGTCTGGGTTATAACCCTGGGGAGGGAGCTAACCACCCTGCAAAAGGATTTTTTTTTTGAGCAAATGTTAATGTGAATAAAAAGTTAATAAGCAGCTAAATATAAACACCCCAATAATTGTGAGTTTTTGAAATGTCTATAGGCTCTTGGCAATGATATCCTGGGGAAAGTGGTGTGCAAGGGTTTGAGACCTAACAGTACTTTCCCAGTGGGTGAGTATTGTTTTTTCTGGGGTATAAAAATCACCATAGGTGCTGCTGTGGTTACACTTGGTTTGAGGGTGCTCAGGTGCTTGAAGACTGGTCCCCAATGCAGTGACATCAAGAGGTGATGGAACCTTCAAGGGGTGGGACATAGTGGGAGATGTCGGGTCTTAAAAGAAAATTAGAAGAAGCCCTTATGCCCCTCTTGCAGTGCCTTCCAACTCACAGGGAAGTCCTTTGTGAATGTTTTACAGACCGAGCCTGCCCCTCCCTGCCTCTCGCCTGCTCTGTCCTCATGTGACAGTGTCCTTCCTCTGCAGGCAGCTGGCTCCTCCAGAGTCCAGCAGATCCTGGGTGCCCTGCTGCTCTTCATCCTCCAGAACTGAGTCAAACGAACTTCCTCCTGATGAAGTAGCCACCTTCAGGTACTTTCTTTAGGGAATCCCAAAACGAACTAATGCAATGTTGTTGCTCTTTTTTAGAAAGACTAGTCTGTGTAGGGTAAGATTTTAAAATATCCATCATCTGAACCCTGGTCTATTGTGTGGCTGGACCCAATTTTCTACAAGGGGGCAAACGGTAAATCCAAAAGTTTTAAAGATGTTCTCTTAGGGCCCTCTTTGATTTCCGATTCATAGAAAAGCCTTTGTCTTGGAATTATAAATATAGTCAACATGTCTTAATTTATATAAATTCTAGTTATCCTAATTTTTATAAATGTAGCACAACTCGATTTGTGATGCTATTTGCAGAATTGCATCAGCCCAGTTCCCATTGTACTTACATTCATTTTGAAACTTGATATTTTAATTCCGTTAGAATTTTGAAGTTTAGTATTTCTGAAATGCCAACACATTGTATTTTTCCCTCCTGGTCTTTAAGATTTCTATCAACTGTCTAAGATCTGTAGTTTCTGTCACCGCTACTGTCACTCCTCTGCTATGACAAGGTGCACTGCGGAGGGCATTGAAATCTGCAAACAGCCACAGCCCGCAGCAGCCCACACTGCCCTGCTGCCATTCTGGCCACTCCCTTAACTACTGATGGACTTGGGGAATTCTAAGACACTCTAACCTCAGTTTTCTCACTTCTAGATGATCCACCTCAGCCATCTTAGGCGATATTTACAAAAACTAAATATGTAGGATGAACCTTTATATTCAATTATGGGTATACTATTTTGAGTAAATTATAAAATATTTAGTAAAAATGTAACTTGTCACGTGCACGTGTTTTGAATAACAGACTTGAGAGTCTAAGAACCTCGATTTAGAATAAGAAAATGGATATCCAGTACCACTGAGAAAAATATACATAAAACAAACTATTTCATGCAAGCTATTTGAGAAGCCAAACTTGACAAGTTAAAATTTATATTTGTTCAATTACTTTGGTTCCAATGGTCAAATATGCTCTTACCTCCAAAGTAGTGCCCTCACAACTGGCGTTGGCTAAACCCGAGTCCCTTCACCACATTCAGACGTGGTCATCTTTGTTATGAGGTCATAAGTCAAGAGATATGGTGTTACCCTGGGGCTCCTCGGGGTGCACCACCTGGTGAGAGAGGTACTCAATCCAACAGCTATTAATTTTCTAGAAATCCTAATGTTGAGGTATCAAGCTTCCTGTTGGAGTAACAATGAAGTTTACTAGTTAAGATTGTAGCTGGGAGTGGTGGTGCACTCCTGTAATCCCAACTGCTCAGGAGGCTGAGGCAGGAAGATCTTGAGTTCACAGCCAGCCTCAGCGATGGTGAGGCACTAAAACTCAACGAGACCCTGTCGCTGAGTAAAATACACAAGAGGGCTGGGGATGTGGCTCAGTGGTCGAGTGCCCTTAAGTTCAATCACTGGTAGCACACTCCCCCTAAAAGAATAAAAATAAAAAAAATAAATAAATAAATAAAAATAAATAGTGTCTAGCTATGGCTTAATTGTGCAGAATGGCGACTTAAAGGTTTATGTCTCAACATCAACATAAATCCAAAGAATAGCTGCTCAAAGATCATGGTCAGAACCATCACCCTTCTATCTTTCCACTTTCCCATTGTTTGTAGTTGACATCCTCCTAGTTGCTGACTCTTCCTCCTGGTTGCAAGATAGCTGCCAGTTCTCTGCATGTAGCATCTGCACTCTAGATCTTAAAAGTGGAGGAGGCAGCAGGATGAACGGGAATAGAGCAATACTCTCCCAGACCTCCAAGACTCACGTTTCACTTGGTGACACTGTACCACAGGTGAGAAAGGGGCTTTTTCATCAAGATAGATGTCCAATAGGAAAAATTACAATTCTATTTGTATAATGGGATAGGAAGGACCGATATGTTTATTAGCAACTGGCAGTCCCCACTTCCTGGTCACACCAGCAGCAGCACCAGCACTTGCAGGGTCTCAGCACGTTATGTGACATCATTCTGTCACTCAGCACAGTAAGAGCAGTCACATGCACGTCTTCCTGGCTTTCTCACTTTTTAGTATCACCACCTTTTTGACTTAAATCTATAGCAAAAGCTGTTATTTATAACATTTTATAAGAAAATTGCCAAGCATAAATAAGAATCTAAAATATCTAGATCTACTTAGCATACTGAGAATAACATAAGTAAAATCATGCCTGTTTAAAAAAAAGTTACAGAAGATATGCCTGTATCACCCCTAAGTTCTATCATTTACTGGAAATGTAGAGAACTATGAGAAATCAAGTATGAGAGTAATATTTCTGATATATTTAATTACTTCAATGATTAGTCTTATTTGAAGAGTTATACCAATAGCTCCCAACAAAAATCCAATGAATGAAAATGTCAGGTGGCCTTCAAAGCATTACATCTGTTTACATACATGCATTTCCCCCACCAAAACCAGGTTTAAAAAATGTATTAAAAATCTTCAACACCATCGCTCAATAGCAATTAGTTTTTTCAAAATTCAATTTTTAGAAGTAAATAATCTCAGAAAAGTTACATTCTTTAGTTACGATTTATCTAATTACCCCCAAGGAAGACTTTGTAAAAATCCTCCTTCAGATTTTCCTGGACTGTCAAACTCAAAACTTCTCGGCTCATCTTTGACCTTGCTCTGGTGAGTAAGCCGCCTGCCCTAGAGCTTTCAAGAGCCATGTGACGGTCATTTTGATAGGTGCATGTCCTGCATCCTCCCTCTCGTCATCACCTACCCTTAATTCTCACAGAAGCCCTGCAATCCCCACCCAGCTGCCAATCACCAGAGGTGACCTAACAAGGGTCCCCTGGCTTCTGGTAGGACCAGCACCACAGCCTTCTCATGTCACCGTGGCCGTGCGTAGCCAATTTGTGTAGATGAATATTTCTTCGTTTTATTACAATCCCTCCTCAAACATTATTTTTGTACAGTTATCCGAGATGCAGAGTTTTGACATGTGAAATCGTAGCAGAAGTAGAGAGTCACTTCTTGCCCCTTTTCCCTTCAACAAGAATCATGAACTACTTCTTTCACTAGTCAGAAAAAGTAAACCGGGTTTTCCTATTGAAATGGCACAATATGACTCCATCTTTAAGGAATCAGACATGTCACCCCAGCAGCAGCAGCAGAGCTGTTAAGACTGTTCTTAGTTCACAGATGGCAGGATTTCTAAAGTCGATATCCCTTAGGATGAAGAAAGGCAAAGGAAACAGGCAGAATCCATCAGAAGCTGGATTTCTTGAAGCAAAGACCCTGCGACAAGGCTGTGCTGTCCACGGGGTGCAGATTCCACTTGAGTGTCCTACGTAGGCTTGGAGTGCGACTGAGCCGAGTGGACGAGGCGGGCAGTCCCTGCAGCCTCTATATCAATGCTTCCAGAAAACACTCTGCCTTGTGTTTATTTGTTCATTTTTGTTTTACATTCAAGCAACAGCAACAAAACTAGTCATTTGGGTCCACAACACTCCAGCAAATTCTTAGCCTGCCAGCATGTGACTAATATGCATATTTAAGTGTCATTGTAGATCAGCTGCCTACAGTGTTATTTCATTTGGAAAACCATTGGTGTTTCTGACTGAACCACCCCCTAAGCCCAACTCCTGTGTACCTCTCCAACATACTAAAAGGCTGATGGGGATCATAATTTATGAACCAAAATTCAGAGATGAGTTGTGAAAAAATGCTTAGGTTTGAGAGTCGCAACATATGCCATGAACTTCAGAATAACCAAATTGTTAAGCAAATAGTATCAGGCTGAGAGTCGAATACACCCAGGTTCACATCTGCACTCCCCACTTTGTTCAGGTTATGGTTTTGTAAGCCTGTTTTATTATGGTAAACTGTTTTTGAACTAGACATTTGCAAAATAAAAATGGTTTCTGTGTACACAGAAGTCAGTGACAGTAAGTGTAATGGTCATCTATCATTACTTCTATTGCTTTAAAAGTGATCATTTTCTGGAATGTGCTTTTCTATAAATATGACCAAGCTGGGGAATTTTTAGTTCCTCCTTCACCTGAGAACTCAGCTGAAGGCACCCTCAGAATAAGAGCTTTCCTGAAGAATAAGGTTGAGGTTTGCGGATTAGTTTGCTAGGGCGACTGTAACAAAGATTGCGCGGACTGGGTCGTTTAAACAATGTTTTTTTCCACAGCTCTGAGGCTGGACGTCCAAGATCACGGGGCCAGCAGGGCTGGCTTCCTCCAGGGCCCTCCTCTTGGCTTGCAGATGACTGCTCTTGCCAGCTCTGCCGAGGGCTGCCCTGTGTGCACAAGCAGCCTGGTGCCTCTTCCCTTCACATGGACACAGTGTGCTGGACCAAGGCCCCACTCACAGCCACGTTTACCTTGACCTCATCTTTAGAGACCTCCCCCTAGTGTGGTCATATCTGGATTTCTAGGAACCAGGACGCCAACTCTCATGCTTAGTTGGGGGAACCTGGTTCAGCCCCTAAAGATGGTTCGTTTTCCAATTTGGGGACCACTTCATCTTCCTTGGGAAAATAACCAACACCCTGGTGTTAACAAGACCCCAGAAGACATCTTGAAGCTGGGCCAAGCCCAGGGATCTGCATGCACATTTTCACAAGGCCTGACTAATCGTCTGTGGCGTGGTGGCGAAGGCCTCAGCCAGGCTTTGTCAACACCAGACTGGACCAGCTCTGCCCCTCAGTATCTGCTCATCTCTGCTCATCCTTGGGCAGGGTATCGACACTGGAACGGTGACCGATACTGAATGACCAGAGCTGTATGGGAACCTCGTGCTGTTCCCCGAGCTGAGACCTTTCCCCTGGCCATCTCATTTTCTTCTATCGTTTACACCCTGATCAAAGTCAGTCCAGTGACTGGCAACATCATCTAGTATGTATTCTAAGTCCTTGGTCTATGATCATCAAAAGTTGAAGCGTCAGATACAACTTCTTAGAAGTGACTTTGGAAATTTTAACTCATATGATGTCAATCTTCCCTCCCACCCAAAGGCTAGGGATTGAACCCAGGGCCTTTACACATATTATCCCAGAGTCCTCTGTAGTGGTCCAAGGGCTGTGGGCCAACCACATCTCTGTGCCCCACAGAAACAAAGGACAGCACCAGAACCTTCAGACGAATGCAGGAGGTTGAATTTTGTAATCCAGACTTTACAACCTCAGTAAATTCTACTATTTCAATACAATGCACAAATTGGCAACAACCAACGTCTTAACTTGTCCCAGACCAGAAAATTGTTCACTAAACATGAAGAAACAAAGGGTGTTGATTTGGGCTATTCAATTATAACCTGTATTCATTTTTTTATTGGTTGTTCAAAACATTACAAAGCTCTTGACATATCATATTTCATACATTAGATTCAAGTGGGTTATGAACTCCCATTTTTACCCCAAATACAGATTGCAGAATCACATCGGTTACACATCCACATTTTTACATAATGCCGTATTAGTAACTGTTGTATTCTGCTACCTTTCCTATCCTCTACTATCCCCCCCTCCCCTCCCCTCCCATCTTCTCCCTCTACCCCATCTACTGTAATTCATTTCTCTCCTTGTTTTCCAATTCCCCTCACAACCTCTTATATGTAATTTTGTATAACCCTGAGGGTCTCCTTCCATTTCCATGCAATTTCCCTTTTCTCTCCCTTTCCCTCCCACCTCATGTCTCTGTTTAATGTTAATCTTCTCCTGCTCTTCCTCCCTGCTCTGTTCTTGGTTGCTCTCATTATATCAAAGACAACATTTGGCATTTGTTTTTTTAGGGATTGGCTAGCTTCACTTAGCATAATCTGCTCTAGTGCCATCCATTTCCCTGCAAATTCCATGATTGTCATTTTTTTAGTGCTGCGTAATACTCCATGGTGTATAAATGCCACATTTTTTAATCCATTCATCTATTGAAGGGCATCTGGGTTGATTCCACCGTCTAGCTATTGTGAATTGTGCTTCTATGAACATCGATGTGGCAGTGTCCCTGTAGCACGCTCTTTTAAGTTCTTCAGGGAATAGTCCGAGAAGGGCAATAGCTGGGTCAAATGGTGGTTCCATTCCCAGCTTTCCCAGGAATCTCCATACTGCTTTCCAAATTGGCCGCACCAATTTGCAGTCCCACCAGCAATGTACAAGAGTACCCTTTTCCCCACATCCTCGCCAGCACTTGTTGTTTGACTTCAGAATGGCTGCCAATCTTACTGGAGTGAGATGGTATCTTAGGGTGGTTTTGATTTGCATTTCTCAGACTGCTAGAGATGGTGAGCATTTTTTCATGTACTTGTTGATTGATTGTATGTCCTCCTCTGAGAAGTGTCTGTTCAGGTCCTTGGCCCATTTGTTGATTGGGTTATTTGTTATCTTATTGTCTAATTTTTTGAGTTCTTTGTATACTCTGGATATTAGGGCTCTATCTGAAGTGTGAGGAGTAAAAATAATACACTTGGGAATCAACCTAACAAAAGAGGTGAAAGATTTATACAATGAAAACTACAGAACCCTAAAGAGACAAGTAGAAGATCTTAGAAGATGGAAAAATATACCCTGTTCATGGATAGGCAGAACTAACATCATCAAAATGGCCATATTACCAAAAGTTCTCTATAGGTTTAATGCAATGCCAGTCAAAATCCCAATGGCATTTCTTGTAGAAATAGATAAAGCAATCATGAAATTCATATGGAAAAATAAAAGACCCAGAATAGCAAAAGCAATTCTAAGCAGGAAGTGTGAATCAGGCGGTATAGCGATACCAGATTTCAAACTATATTACAGAGCAATAGTAACAAAAACAGCATGGTACTGGTACCAAAACAGGCGGGTGGACCAATGGTACAGAATAGAGGACACAGAGACTAATCCACAAAGTTACAACTATCTTATATTTGATAAAGGGGCTAAAAGCATGCAATGGAGGAAGGATAGCATCTTCAACAAATGGTGTTGGGAAAACTGGAAATCCATATGCAACAAAATGAAACTGAATCCCCTCCTCTCGCCATGCACAAATGTTAACTCAAAATGGATCAAGGAGCTTGATATCAAATCAGAGACTCTGCGTCTGATAGAAGAAAAAAGTTGGCTCCGATCTACATACTGTGGGGTCGGGCTCCAAATTCCTCAATAGGACACCCATAGCACAAAAGTTAAATACAAGAATCAACAAATGGGACTTAAACTAGAAAGTTTTTTCTCAGCAAGAGAAACAATAAGAGAGGTAAATAGGGAGCCTACATCATGGGAACAAATTTTTACTCCTGTGACCTGTATTCATGAGTATTCCATGCGCCCTAATCTTGCACCAAAGACAGCTTCGTAATTAATGCTTTTAAAATAGCACAATTTTAAAAAGCTTCACATAATTTTTGAACCCCAGTTTTTTCAAGTAAAATTTGGCACATGATCTGTGATGATTATGCAGTGAAATGCAATAAAATAGAATATTTATGAGCTAACGATTCAATTGTGGGGAGTTTGAGATGGAGAGGGTGGCTGGAGGTTGAGAAATTCAGGAGCCCAAGACTGCATAAAATTCCCGATTCCCACCGACTATCCAAGTCTACGATAAGAGTCTAAGCAACCCATACAAAGAAGGAAACTTGGAAGAAGGTCAAAGACCTCAACAGCTTCCATTGCTGGGAGACAGCACTGAGAACTCCAGGTCCGTCACGTGAGTGGGAAACAAATGCGGACTTCTGCCAACCCTGCAGAGCCATCCCCTGGGAGCAAGGGTCACCTTCCGGGATTCAAGCAGAAAGTGCTATGGACACACCTTAACATGGCTCAAGAGCAAGCCTTGTCCATCAGGGTGATCAATAGGAATTTAACTCCCTGCTATATCAAAGAGCACTCCAGAGTCCTGTCACCATGATGCATAAGCCAGATGCCCCCGATGTGTCAAAATTGCAGACACCAGAGCAAAAACATGTGACTCAGATTTGGGAAGAAAGACAGTCGGGAAATGGACCCTGGGATATCCCACATTCTGGACTCAATAGGAACCGACTTGAGGCATACAAATTTTTTTGGAAGGAATCATGTGAACCACCTATAATCATATTAAATCCCTTTGCAGGATCTTAAAGTCTTTGGATATAATCATAAATGTACAAAATAGAAGGACCAGTGAATCTAAAACTAGGCCAGAAGTTAAAAAACTGAAATATGGGGGAGGGACAAGTACGGAAGTTTCTGAAGGAAAAAAGAAAGGAGTTAATGAGGAAGAAAATATTTTCAGATATGTTCACTAAGATGTTCAATGTTTTAAAAAAGTCTGAATTCAGGAAGCTAGGAAATACCTAAGCAGGATTAAGACATTGAAACTTGGAGACATCATAGTCAAACCTAGAAATCAGAAAAGATCTTTACAAAAAATCCAGAAAAATAGACTAAGAACGATGTGGATGTTGGTTCATTAGCAACAATGAGAATTAAAACTATTTCAAGTGCTAAAAGGAAAATCTGTCAATATGTAACACTAATGAAAAATATTCTTTAAACTTAAATGTGAAACTCAGACATTTTTAGATAGACAAAAGTTAACAGTTGTTTACCCATAGACACCCTGTAACAAATTTTAGAAACATTTCTTCAAGTAGAAGGTAAATGTTGGAAGATGAAAATTCAGATCTCTGGGAGGAAACAGAGCACCACGTGGTAAACACAAGGGTAAGCAAGCCACATTGTTCCATCATTGAATTCTTTAAAAATCAGCTTAAAAATAGAGAACAAAAACATTAATCCCTTAGATAAAAATAGCAAAGTATCATCATAGAGCTCATAGCACTTGCAGAAGTAAAATATAGATGGAAATAGTATAAAAGATGCTCTCAACGTCTCCCAGGTGTGTTGTGTTAAAGGTAGGTGCAATCCCTAGAGAAAAATCCAACTGTGTGTTATGTACAAGAGAAGGACCTTAAATATAAAGACAAAGGCCTCTTGAAAACAAAAGGAGGGGGCCAGGCTCGGTAGCACACACCTGCAATCCCAGCAGCTCAGGAGGCTGAGGCAGGTAGATCATGAGTTCAAAACCAGCCTCAGCAAAAGCAAGGCCCTAAGCAACTCAGTGAGACCCTGTCTCTAAACTAGAAAATAGGGCTGGGGATGTGGTTCAGTGGTCAAGTGCCGCCGAGTTCAATCCCTGGTGCCCAAAAATAAAAAAGTGAAAAAAGTAAAAATAAACAGCATCCGATACTAAGCAGAAAGAAGCTGGTGCTGCTATAAGAATATCAAACACTTCAGGACACAGGCGACCACCAGACATCCAGCCCCACAATCACATGGTTAAAGGGTCAGTTCAAGGGCAGCAGTCCTGCCTGTGTTTCAGAGCTTACGACATATGAAGCAAAGCCACAGAATTAGAGGATAAGTAAATCTACGATTCTAACTGGAGATTTTTATCACCTCTTTCTCAAGAGACCGAGATTTTAACAATGCTACCCAACTAACATTGCAAAACCCTGCACAAAAAACGCAAGATACACATTAGTTTTAAAAGGTTCCTGCCATGTTCACTAGGTAGAGGCAGACAATATATTGAGCTAAGAGAAGAACAGTTACTGATGTGCTTTTTAGCTGTGATTAGAAATGCCAGCTGATTATTCTTATGATTTTCTGAACTTATAAATATATACTACCTGCTGAACTTCCTTAAGAGTTTTCTGAGCTTCTCTATAGATACTTATGTATTTAAAAAACTAGTTTTTAAGTACAGAGTAAACACCTCTATTATTCCTGAAGAAACTGAGATTTATTTTTTTCCTACCCTATTTGGGAGAGTAGATAATACAACAGGGATGGAGTTTATGAGGATGTGGTGGCAGGGAATGATGTTTACTGTCCCTCATCTTGCTACCTGTGGAGAGCGGAACAGGATCACTGGGAAGTTCTCAGAATCAGAGGTGAGATATGGACAAAATAAAGTTGTGCATCAATGAAAAATAGGCAAGTTACAAAAGTTAAATGGATATAATCTAGAATTCGATATATATATATTCTCTTCTACCACTGACAGCTTCCTGGCAAATTCCATTTTAAAAACTTTCTAACTTTTCTTGTGGGGAAAAAAAACAATATCCTTTGAAGACAAAAAAATATGGAGCTGATGATCAAATACTTAGGAAATTCACTAGAAACAACTATAAACTGGGCCATTCCCATAATTTCCTGATGCTATTAATTTTCCCCAAATGCTTTTGTTTTCCCAAGAGGGATGTGTGCCTCATGTGAGGAGGCCATTTGTCACTGTCGAGGAGCAAAGCAAGGACAAGGAAATCTCTTCCCTAACAAGTCAAGGCTTCCTCTATGCAGTTTCTCTGACTTTGTCCACATCATAAAGTAAAAGCACAAATTTAAGGAATTTAAGCCAGCTCGGTCACGTGGGGAAAAACAATGGAGGGAAAGAAAAACTGGCAGCTCGGTTCCATTCAAGATTCAGAGGGGAAACTCTGGCGAGATTGAAAGTGGTGCACTCCACGAGACCAGCGATGCTTAGGGCAATTCAATCAAGTTTCCTAAATGATGAGAAGAGTATCCAAGTACCGTAAACACATGCATCAAGAGTGATAGCAACAATATGGCAGATCACAGGGTCCCATTGGTACCACCCCATAGCAGCAAGAATTTGGCAACAAATCACCGGCCAAAAAATGGCCTCTGTGTGGCCAGACGTGGGACGACACCCAGGATGGGAGCCGTTTTGAGTGGGAAAGCTCACACCCACATGACAGACCCACTGACCGACCACGACTCCAAGCCCTCGAACCTCTGGACTCAGTCACAGCCCTGGGAGATGTTGGTCCTGTTAGAAGGATCTGCCAAAGGACCGGGAAGGAGTCCCACCCTACCCCCCCATGACAGGCACCCAGATCTTGGTCCTGGAATAGACACTCTACAACTCCACTCTTGCCACTCTCGGCTGCTGAAGGATGAAACGGGCTTCTCTGCCCAGGGTCCCGCTGGGAGCAACCCGTCCATACCACCAGAGGTGGACCCACCAACCTCCGTCCCACACGAAGCCTGAGAAGATCCTTTAACTCCATCTCATCTTCTCAGGTGCAGGCAGGCAGGCAGATCAGTCTCCTCTGCTCCCCCTGGAAGACACGCCACTGTGCCCCAGGCAGGTTCACCACTTCTAGCCCACTGCAGATCCTGAAGTGACCCTGCCATCCAGTATGGACCGTAACAGTGTCGGGGCACAACTGCCTACTCAGAGGGTAAGAGAAGAAGTGCCCATCTGTGCCCCAGGAGCAAGCCTACAGCCTTCCGTCTGGGCCCTGGATCCTGACACAGCCCGTACCTCAGTTGCAGCCCTGCTTAACTCTAGTCCAAGGCCAGGCCAGCCTGCCCAGGAACCAACCGGGCAACAAAGCAGAAGCCCTCCAGGACCTGCGGGGAGCCACTCCGACGTGCTGACCTGGTAACAGACTCGGCAGGCTCCACTGCAGACCAATAGCAGCCATGGGCAGTTCCAACACCACCTGACTGCAATCCAGGGAGCCAGCTCACCCTGTGCGGAATCCACAGAAGAAAGCCCCCACTGCTGAAACCAGCTGGTAAAGACAAGGAAGCCTGTTGGTTCTTTCAGATGCAGAGACACCAACTCCAGACTACTCAAAAATCAATGAACAGGCAGAAAATGATAGCACCCAGGGGCATCCGCAACCATCTATACACAAATGGCAGTTGTGTTGGTTATGTTTCCAGTACTATTTACATTACTGACACCATCAATTCATCAAGAAAAAAGGGATTTTGAATCAGTTTTAGAATTTTCAGTCCACAATCAGCCCACTGCTTTGGGCCTATGACAGCACATCACGGCAGCAGCACACAGTAGAGGAAAGCCTTTCACCTCGTGGCCAGGAAGCAGGAAAGGAAGGAGCTGGAGTCCCACTCTCGCCTCCAAGGCACGCCCCTAGTGACGGGAAAGCCTCCCACTAGGCCCCACCCCTTAAAGTTTCCACCACTAAAACCAAATCCTCAAGAGTCTTGAAAGCAGCTAGAAGAAAGGAGATCTGCCACATTCAGGGGAAGTTCCTTGCAAATGGTACCTAAAAGGCAGCCTGGGAGCCCAGAACAGACAAAGCAGACCGACTCCAAGCCTGCCCCAAGAGACAAAAGGACTATGTAATGTTAAGAGGTCAACACAATGGAAGGATAGAACTACTGATGCATATACACCCATCACGGGAGCAACTAACTACAGAGTGAATGTTGTATCTGAAGGGAGAGAAAACTGTAGTGCAATAATAGAGTAGTGCAACGCCCTTTAAAAATGGACAGGTCATCCAAAGTCAGATAATATCAGACTTGAGCTACACTTCAGAACAAGTAGCTCTAGCAGACAGAGAATGTTCCACCCAACAGCAGGGGGATACATGTTCTTCTTAAGTGCATACAGAGCATTTTCCCAAATAGGAAAGGCCCTGTATCTTTGCCAAACAAATCTTAACTTTAGTGAGGCTGAAATCACATTGATCATTCCAAACAAAAGCTCGAGTCCTTAAGTCAACAGCAAGGATTCTTCAAAAGTCACAAAGGCAATCCCTCAGGGCATCAAGACAAATGAACAGAACCACAGTAGACCCAAAGCATCACACCGATTTCGAAGTACATGATAAAGCTACAGTAATCCAAACAGGAAGGCACTGTCTGGGAGACAAGCAGGCAAAAGTCACCTGTGACAGTGGTGATGGCAACACTTCACAAAGGATTCTTTGCTCTGTAAATGGAGATGGCAAACACTTTTCTCACTTTCTATATATAAAGCAATTGGAACTTTATGTCATGCCATTTTCAGAATAAGCCCAAAACAAACTGAAGGTTAAATATAAGACCTGAAATTAAGATTCCTAGGTGAAAAGCCACAAAAATGATCCTCGAGGTTGGTCTTGGCAACAATGTTTTGGGTGACATCAGTCAACGGAAGCAAAAGTAAGAGTATATCAAACTAAAAACCTTCTGTACCACATAGAAAGCTATTAACAAAGTGAAAAGGCAACTGATGGTTCCCTTTAAAGGCTCCTTTTAACACAGAATTTTTACCAGTGAAATGAGATTAGGAGAGCTGGGATTTCTCAGTTCATCCTAGTTTGAATGGGCTGACTGGGTGGTCACTGTGGGGGAGGTAGGGAGTGGCTGGAAGATGTAGATTACTGGGGGTGTTCCCTGGAAGAGTGCATCTTCCCCGGGGTCCCCCTCTCCATTTCTGGCTGCCATGAGGTAAGCAGTTGCCCTCCACAAGGCCTTTCCACCATGGTGTGCTGCCTCACCTTGGGCCCACAGCAACAGTCTCAGCTGAACGTGGACTACAACAAAGCCACAGTAAGTTTGCCCTACTCTACGCTGCATCACTGAGCACCACGCCTCCCGAGAGCAAAGCTAACACATGGGAAAATGTATCTGCAAACTATGTTAGGAATGCACATAAACAGCAAAGAAACTCCATGAAACTGCAAAAAAAAAAAAAACCCAAATAGACATTTTTCCATGTAAGAGGCACCAGGTATGTGAAAAGAGTTCAACATCATTAATTTTCAAATAAATGTAAATAAAGACCACAATGAGGTTATCACTTCACACTTATAGGATGGCTATTACCAAAAAAGATGAGCCATAAATATTAAATAGTGTGTATTATGGTTGAGGTTGCTTCCAGAATCTCCTGTGAAAAATCTCCAAAATCTCTAATGCAAGAGTGTTCAGAGGTAAAATGACCGACTGCGAGCTGTAATGTAGTTAGCCCATCCTAGTTGAATGGACCTGGTAGTAAGTGTGGCTGGAGGTGGTGAGTCACTGGGGCTGAGTCCCAGAAGGGCTCCTTCCTCTCCCTTTCTCCGCTTCCCAGCCCCAAAGGCCCTAAATAGCCTCCCTCTGCCACATCCTTGTACCACCACCATGTGCTACTGCACGGTGGGTGGGCCCAGAGCAATGGGCTGGGTCATCTCTCCACCAAGATCTCTGAAGCCGTTAGCCCCTAGTAACGTTTTCTGGCTTCAAGTTGTTTTTGTCTGGTGTTTTAGTTAAAGCAACACCAAACTGAGTAGTACAGCGTCCGCAGAGAAAAGAACCCTTGTCCATTCTTGGTGGGAATGTGAATTGGCAAATCCATTAGGTAAAATAGCAGAGAAGTTCCTCAAGAAGTTAAGAATTTCTGTGCGAGTTAGCCATCCCACTTCTGGGTACACAGCCAAAGAACATGAAATCAGTGACTCAAAGAAATATCCACACTCTCACGCTCATTGCAGCCTTCCTTGCAAGAGCAACACAGAAACAACCTAAGCATCAGTTGTAGATGAGTATCAGTACATACGTACAATGGAATAGATTCACACATAAGGAAATCTTACCACTGTCCACAACTTCTGTGAAACTGAAGTACATTATGTGTTAGCGTTTTCACGGCTGGGACGAAAGGACCCAATCAGAACTAAAGAGGAGGAAAGGTTTATTTAGGGGCTCACGGTTTCAGAGGCCTTAATCCATAGAAGGTTGGTGCCCTTCCTCAGAGCTCGAGGTGAGGCAGATCACGGCAGAAGAGTGGCCAAGGGAAGCAATTCGTGTGAGTTGGAAGCAGAGAGGTCTCCACCTGCCAGATACAGATATCTGCCCACAAAGCCACGCCCTACAACTTCAGTTACCACTCAGTTAATCCCTACCAGGGTATCAATTCACTAAGTTAAGACTCTCAGAACCCAGTCATTTCTCCTCTGAACCTTCTTGCATTCCATCACACATGAGCTTTTGAGGGACACCTCACAACCAAACCATAACATTATGTTAAATGAAATTTATCAGATTTAAAAAGTTGTATGATCTCATTTATGCAAAACTTTAAAAACTGGCATTCACAGCAGCACAGCCTAATGGTGGCTGCCTAGGACTGAAAGACAGTGGTAAGGCAATAGGGAATTATTGTTTTCAAAGGGCAGAAACTTGCAAAAGGAATAGTAAATTCTGGGGAACATCTGGCATGGGGACTAGAGTTAATACTGTGTTATTTGCTTAAAATGCACCAAGAGATATTAAGCATCCTTGCATTAATGAAAATTGCATTAATCAATTTATAATCATTGCATGGGATGTGTTATGTATGAAGTCACCACATCGAATGCCTTAAATATATAATTTGCATTTAACAATTGTACCTCGATCTCAAAACTGGAGGGAAGAATCAACATCTGTCCTCTAATTCTTATCCTTACCCCCAATTTAGATTTCTTGTGTGCACTTCTTTAGAAAAGCTGTTCTTAGGAAGTCAAGATCATTTTGTGGCTCTGCAGGCCGAGGGCGGGGGTACAGAGGTGGCAGCCGAGGGAGGCAGCGGCGCAGGAGGCCGTGGACCTCAAGCCCAGACCAACCCCTGTGAACTGGCCACGACTCTGATCCTGCAGCCCAGTGAGAAGTGAAACCAGCCGGATGGGCCACTGAGTCGGGGACCGGGCGGAGCCCCCCTGAAGCTGAGATCAGGATGTTCCACAGCAAGGTGGAGCCGGAGGATCTCATGTTCCTGATGGGAGAATTCCCTCCCCCTAATGCTTCAGAGCTCTCATCCCCCTCCGCTGCAGGGACCCCTATTCACTGTCAGCATCTGAGCCCATGTTGTCAGGTGGCTTTGGCACAGCCCCTTTCTTAGCCTCACAGATGGCAACATGCCAGGGACCGGCCTGCCAGCCGCAGGACGCAGCCTAGGGATGTCTCCCCCTTCGGGATGCTGGGAATGTCGGTGGCTTCATGGACATGTTTGGGATGATGAGTGACATGATTGGGAATATGGAGCATATGACAGCTGGGGGCAGTTGCCAGACCTTTTCATCCTCTACCGTCATCTCCTACTCCAATACGGGTCATGGTGCCCCCAAGGTCCGCCAGGAGACATCAGGGATGCGCTCAGCACCAGGTGGGATCTGGGAGACACGGAGGACTGTCGCCACTCAGTGGACTAGAGCAGATGTCCCTTGGGCATCACATCCGAGACAGGGCTCACATCCTCCAGCGTTCCCGAAGTCACGCACAGGAGACCAGGAGGAACGGCAGGACTATATCACCCTGGACGAAAGGGAGGCAGCAGCATTTGATGAGTGGCAAAGAGACATCCAGATTCTGGCAGCAGCACCCTCTGGAATTTTGAAGGCATAAGGCATCCGAGTGGGGCTCAAAGGGCCAAGGGGCTTCCCCGCCTGGCCATTCAGGGACCTGAAGACTCCCTCACGACAGTCCTGCAGCTATGACCGGTGAAGGCCCTAGGTCCTCAGCCTTTCATGTACAGGCCAAGAGGGTGAGAAGTCATCCCTGAAAGAACTTTCTGTCCAACTCCCACCCCAATTTAATGTTAAATTAACGGGCAAGCTGGCCCCACCTCTCCCTGGGGTCTCAGGGAGAGCCTTACATGGCCCCCATACCTACATTTTCTGTCTTTAATCCCCCTACCACAAGGACTCCACTTGTCCTATTATCCACTAACTTGGTTTTTCATTTTGCTGCTCCATCCTCAAACCTCAGTTTCTCCACTGTACCCCTGCCATGTGCAGAAGGGGTGAGCTCTGGGTCCAGAGGCCTCCTCCATCCCTTAGCTACCCTGGATCTATGCCCACCTGTTCCTCAGAGCCTTACTACAGGAGTCATAGTCCTGTCCAGGGCAGGGGAGAGTTCCCAACTCTCGTCTCCTCCCCACACTCCCACCCACCCACATCACAGAAACCTTCCCCATGCCCTTCTTTGCCTTTATTTTTTTGATTTGTGCAACTTGTAACTAGGTGTTTATGGAATAAAGGAGAATGAGAAAAAAAAAATGATCATTCTGTGGCGTGTGTAATGTATGCTTTACCTCTATAAAAGTTTATTGTATTTGAAATCTCCCCTTGCAGGGGCACCACACTGTAATTTTAATTAGACTCATTTCATGACATTCAAACTGCAAGTCCTTACATGTCCTGAGTCAAATTAAGTCTGCTAATTCCAGTACTTCCTTCATGAGTAATTTCTGAGAATCGGGGTTTCTTGTAGTCCGAGACCAAGTGAGGTAATTTCCCCACTGCCCCCAATAGAACACCAGGTCCAGGAGAACAAGGGTGCTCCTTCCTATTGCTCTGTACCCAGCAACTCCAGGGTGACTGGCCCTGGGGAAAGCACCAAGTAACTTAGTGAAAGGGTGAAACGATGAGACTTTGCTGCCCGTGAGCTCTAAGATCACCTGACCCATCTGAGACCCACGGGAAGCTATAACCTCACTTTACACTTTGTTCCCCTAGCCACGAGAGAGCTAGAAGTCTTGCCAGTCAGATTGGAAGCAGTTGTCAATCTTAGTTCCTCACTGGTTTTTACTGAGCATGGACAGCTTAAAATAGTCTAACTCCAAAACTAAGGAGAGCCGACTATGGGGCATCCTTGCATTAATGGAAATTGGGGCTTTGCCTTGATTTCCAAGAATATCTTCAGTAGAAATGAAATTATGGCATTTGCAGGTAAATGGACAGAACTGGAGAATATCCTACATGAAATAAGCCAACTCCAAAAAAACCAGAGTCTGATTGTTCTGATATGTGGATGGTGACACACAGGGTAGGAGGCATATTGAAGAAGTGAAGTTCATTGTTGAATTAGACAAAGGGGAATGATGGGAAGGGAGATGGGAATAGGAGAGACAGAAGAAGAATCAGACATAACTTTCCTGCATTCATTGTGAATATATGACCAGTTTAACTCTACATCATGTTCAACCACAAGAATGGAATCCTAATAAGTTGTACTCCATGTAAGTATGTCAAAATGCACTTTACTGTCGTGCATAACTAAAGTGTTTTTAACAATAACACTATCTGCAGTAGAGAAGGAAACAAGTATAATGTACACACTTAATATCACCAGCTAGTCCTCCGGGCCTCAGGAACCCAATTCAAAAATCATTGCCTGTTTCTTGCAGGCTCCCTGCCAACAAGCATCTCCAGGACATTTATATATGGAATCCAACAATGCTCAACTCTTCAGTTGTAAGTGAAAATACACCTGCTCCTCCACGGTTTGAGGCATGCTCAATGAAGCACAGGAGAATGCACTTCCTTTAAAGAACACTCCCATTTCCAAGTTCCTCTTTCAACCACATCCCTAGGAGATGGTTGGATTCCTACATCCAACTGAAGGCCATACAAAGAAAAGTTCTCAAAATCTGGCTGATTAAATCTTTAAAAAACACCAAGTGTGAGACCATCCCCAACAGTTCAGTTTTATTTAATTATAGGGTAAAACTGTCACTGGTAGTCAATAGGTCTAATAACTTTGGTGGGAAAATGGAAAAGTTCTGACAATTACCTGTGGGGTGGGACGGGCATAAAGATCCACCAATTACTGTCAACTTAGATACCGAGTTAAACACTTAGCATTTTAGTTTCTAAAAACCTTCCTTGACGTGAGAGACATGTTTAAGTCAGTAGATGACTGATGACCCCTGGCTTTAGTTTTGTGAACCCAGCAGACCCAGCCCAGTGATTTTCCCCAACTGAGGGTACACACTAGTAAAGTCAACAAAACCACTTCCAGGGAAGGGGAGTTGATGTGGCCCTCAAGCCAAGTTCCCTCCTGGGACCCATAGTAATGATGATGATGATGAACTATTTTCCTTCCACATATCATTAATTATTCTTGGTACCCGAAATATCTCCAGCAATGCCGCCTCCTCCACGGTTGTGTTTCAAACATCTCAGCATATTCAGACTCCAGAAGCCCGTGATGAGCATCTCTAAGAGCCCACTTGGGTTCTTTCCAGTTCGATCTTCAGCAAAGAATTAGAGACGTAAGTAGGAAAATTATTAGCTCAAGAAAAACTGATAAAACCTGGTTGGAAAATGAGAGATTTTTCCTTATTTGGGGAGGTGGGAAACCACATCATGTTGGGTAAGATCTCATGAGTGGGTACTCCGTCCACTTCCACAGTGTGAGCATTAGAGCTCAGGGCTTCAAGGGAGCAGCCAAGACGCGAGGGCTGTCGTCTGGCCACACTGCTCAAGTTGAATGCGAAGCAGCCTCCAGCCAGAAATTCATCCTTCCCTTATTCAGGATCCCTCATTCAAAATGCTCTGAACCACGTGTTTCAGATTTTCAAACACTTGCGTATAATGAAATAACTTAGAAGAGAACTCAGGTCCAGACAGAAAAGTATTTTGTTTCAGATATACTTTATGCACACAAGGTCACGTCCTACTCTTCTTAGTAGGCCTGCATTTTGACTTCAACATCGGGTCAGGACATCAGGTCAGGAGTGGAATTTTCCACTTGTGGCATCGTGTCTATGTTCAAAAGTTTTCCAACAAGGAGTGCTCAACCTGCATAAAACGTACTTCTGGAGCTACTGCACATTTCAATCCACAGCTAGAGCTGGTAACAACATATCAAGGATCCCCCACGACATATCTACCATAAAGATACTCAGCCATACCCAGCAGGCTGGACGCCCTCCCATGTGCACCAGTCTAGATCCATCATGAAAGTAATGTTTTCTAGTACTGTTAGTTGCATGGGTCAGTGGTACCATGTGGAAAGGTATCATTACAGCCTGGACAGGGAAGACAGGCCAGCAGTAATGAAAAGCCACGTGTCTCCTGACACCATAGTCAGGGAAGTGGGCAGTTCTACCCAAACCAGAGCTATGAGTAACCACAGGTTTTCACACATTCTGGGAAACTTTTTTTTAATTAAAAAAAAATACAAGCTCCACATCTCTCATCGATTCAGTACGGTGATATCGGGACAGGCAGTGGCTGGTCCCGCGGGGATGGCCAACTCCAGGGAACTGCCCAGCCTTGTGTTAGTGACTCAGGATTTTCCCAAACGTCCTACTTTTTAACAGAGCAGTAATTCTCTGGGGCTCTGAATGGTGTAGCTTGCCGTTTAAAAGTAATAGCTTTGAATTTTGTCTGTCTTAATAAAACTCCTGACACATTACCACCAACCGCTGCTCACACATCAAGACGAGCAAGCCACACAGTGGAAAGATTTTCTGAATTTCTGAGTAGCAGCCAAGCCAAGAGAAATTTGACACCCCATAAAGCAACCTGGGCAGCCGTGCTTGGGACTTTCTGCAGAGGGGTTTCCTAAGTCATATTTCTAATTATAAATTAAAAGCTTCTATCCTGTTGAAGGAATGTCGAACAGGTGGGGAAAGCAAGGAGTCGAGGGAGGGGGAAAGGACACGGCTTCTGAAATCACAGCTCTCAGCAGCTGCCTGCTCCACCCCAAGAAGCCCAGTCCTGGGAGGACCCTGGGAATGCGCTTGGCACTTACTGCTGCGTCGATTTCAGTGTTAGAAAAGACAATGAGGACAGGAGTTTTATCAGTCACCCAGTAACCGAGAGCAGTGGTACCGAGCACGTCCCGAAGGACAGGACGCTCACACTTCCCCAGCAAAAAGCAAGCTGCTCTTGGACCCTGCACGCGTGAGGGCTGCAGCTGGGCTAGAGCCCCTCCCCACACTCCCCAAGGGTGGGAGACAGCTTCTTCCAGTGACATCTAGCTCCTGCTGTGGAGAGAGGCCTCAAGAACTGGCACCCCTTCTTTCCAGCATACCACGTGTCTATAAATTCACTCGATACACAGAATTGGAATGCAAACAAGAGAGAAAGGCCTTACTGTGTTTTATAGTGTGGGAAACGGGAGGAAGTTTGAGAATCTATTGCGTCTGTTACAGCCTTAGTGCTCCTTCTAGCCATGTTATCCCATCAACCTAATAAAACAATGATCAGCCGTGGCTGCTTCTATGGAAATCGGAAATAGATTCGGCTACAGCTATAAGAAGCTCATTAATAGACTATCACATAATTCAGTGATTATAATCCATAGCAAAACGGATGCATTTTTGTCCCTTGAATGTTGTGAAACTAATGTTTATTATGCACAGGAAAAGAAATCCCCAGACTCTAAGTCATGCTTTTTAGGCTACTATAGCTAAGGTGAATCCAACCTAGCAATGATTGACCACGTGTTTGAACACTGTGCAACATTAGCTTCGGTAGATTACTGGAGTTCTCTCTTCACTGTTACATAGCTAGACCCCAGAGTGGATCCCATTACATCCCCTTTGAAAGTTAATAGCAAATGTCTTCTCCTTTCAAACCAAGTGCAAGTGTTTATCACCACTGTTGGCTGCCGACTTTTCCCCACCCCAGACCCTGCCGGTCCCCCGTTACCATTTAGTCTGTTCCTGTCTCTACAGGCCAAGCAGGCAGCTGGAGCAGCACTGGGTTTCCAGGGGGCTCACTATCTTGGTCAGCAGTGGGCGCCTCCCAGCTTGAGCTGCACTCAAGGTTGAGCCGGCAAGGCCTTGAGCAGCCTCGACGACACGTATCGATCTCCTGGTTTCATCTTGGAAGCCAGGTGAGTCCCTCATCTGCCTTGCAAAATGAGCACCACGTATTCCTGTGTGTATGGGGAACAGATGGGAAGGTAAGGTGCCTGCAAGAAGCGCACCCCCCCCCCAGACACGTTTCACCAGTATTGATTCCCGGGCTGAGAACGTGGCCACTAGCAGCAGCTCTCAGCAATGTCGCAAGCACTTCGGACCCTCGTGGCTGCTGTGTTGATAACGAGTGTCCAAGGCTAGCACACACAAACCTTGACACGCACCAAGGAGAGCTGTAAATACGCCACTGCTACTCTAACATCTGCTCGGTCAACAAGAGCCTCGCACAGCTCACCTTGAAAGGCCGCCGAGAGGGCTCAGGGACCAAGGGTGTTTACAGACAGGCTGCGCCTGAGAGCTCCTCATTATTCTGCTGGAAAACTGAGCAGCTGTTGTGATTAGTTCTTGACCTTTGGGAGCAGTCTTAGCCTGGGACATTTAAGACAGATGCTCCGAGTTATCAAATCGGCTTCACCACTGTGTGTCTTCCCGAGAGGGAAAGAAAGAGAAAATGGTTTTGACAGGAGAGGTAAGTTCAGATGCCTAGAAGCCAGCAAAACATCTCTTGATCTCAGGCCAGGAGGCCACAACCTTATCGGGGGAAGCTTGAGCAACTGGCCCACATACTTGCCACCGTCTGTATTCAAATTCTTGGCCAAAGACGGGCAGCCACGGGTGTGATGGATGCACAGGCTCACTCACCTTCTCCACCCAACCCAAGAACTAAAGGCTTGCTGTAGGCCCACCGGCCCCTCCTCCCAGCTCATCCTCGAGATGAGCATGAGAACTGAGGGGGACAATATTGCTTGACCCTAACTCCCAACTGGAGGTTCCCAAGCCCGTCCTGAGACAGGCCAACAAAACCCCTTTCACAGCAGGCTCCCTTCACTTTGGATCCGTCACGTCAGGAAGGACTACATTGTGAAGAGCCGATGGCTTGGACGTGTGCTCCTCTGACCCCAAGACTGGAGCACTCGGCACCAGGGAGTGTCGCTCAGTGGTAGGGCACTGGCTTACCATGTCTGAGGCCCGGGGTCCCCTCCCAGGTATAGGGGCTTAAAGTGAACCGTATGCTTAGTTAGCTCTCGTGCCTTCCATATGAAGCAGCCCACCTTCTGTGAAATGAGGAGCTGCCCCTGCCCTCCAGGGAGCGAGGACCTGTGTGAAGCAATAAACTCAGTGCCCAGCATGCAGCACGCCCCCCACCCCCCGAGCCTGCTAGCTGCTACTCAGTGGTCTGCTCAAGTTATCATTACCTACACACTTTTTAGAAGTGCCTAGTTCATTAACTGTTGCACTTAGAACTGGGTTTTGAACCCTGACTAAAGCTTCTTTTGACCCAGTGGCCAACAATACCCAAGTGAGTGCCCAGTATCTTTAAGCTTATCAGCTCCAACCTAAATTAAGCTAAGTTGTAAATCACGGTGTTGCCGCAAACGATGCATCAAAACTGGTCAAAGATGATGCTTAGCTCTTACAACACTTCATAAGCTTTGGGAAAGCCCTGCTAAGAACATGCATAGCAAAGATGGAAAAATTCAACTTTGGATTTTGAAGTTTGCTTTAGATATTGGTATATAGAAGAATACTTAATTTAGTTCCCTATCTTACCACCTTGAGTCTAAAAATAGGTATTTAATGATTCATTTTCTTTCAATATGGGCGAGATTCAGAAAGTAGTTCTGAAGTTAGTTCTACACGACACACTGCACCTAAGAGCACAGCACCAGGCAGGTGGTTGGGCAACTCCAAAGCCCGAGGCCGAGTGAGCCTGATGTAACACCAATGACCATTTAGGAGGCTTCATAGTCAGTTCTCAGAGTTAAATTACCCTTAGAACGTAAAAATGTGGGGGCTTTTTGTGTAATCATTCATTGGAGTTTCAGTGTCATCCGAGCAAGGAAGTGTTTCCTCACAACAGAATCACCATGATCTGGATGATGTTCTGCCTTCATCGTTTCCCCCGGAATAGGAGAGATCACTTTGTGTCCTTCCTGGTTTAAGTTTACTCCATAATTACCGTTTCCAAATATTGTGAGAAATGGGCGACTAAAACGTATTTTGTAATATTTTCCTAAACTCTTTTGAATTTGTTTCAATCCCTTAATAACCTTCATAACAAGATCAGAGTCACCTTACTCCTCAAAGTATAATAGTATGGATTCACTTGTAGTTAGGTTTGTTGGAATTCTGAAGAGGAATCTTCAAGCCTACCTTTTACAGACATCTCATTTTATTGATTTTTTTTTCCTTTCTGAACACATCTCTTTTTTAAAAGGATGACAAGTCAGTTGCTGTACCCGACCTCAAACCCTGTGTGACCTGGTTCTGGAGTGGCAGCTGGCACTTGTTCCCCACGGGGACAGAGTTGGAAGATGCTGGTCTCTCCCGTGTCTCCTGCCTGCTGATCTGCACCCTCGGGCTGTTTCACAGTAAGGAAAAACAAATGGGTAAGTCAGCCCATAAATTTTCTAGTAGAGTACCATTGGATTATATGAATACACTTGTCAACAAGAATATTCAGAATCCCTAGTGTAAGGGATATGAGGGACGGCTCCGTACAATCTGATGAGGATTTCCAAGTTCACTGTTTTGGGCGAGACTTGTCCCAACAAGGGTAGCTTATCACCACCGTCCTCATAGCTGAAACTCATTTTTCTTTGTGGCTCAAATTCTGGAGTCAAAAACGTCGAAGTCTTTTGGGGTCAAGCAGGAATTGTGCAAAGCAAGGAAACAGTGAGGATGGCGAGAACCACAATGGACCACAGAACACACCTCCCTGGAGCCCCGACACACAGAGACCAGGACTTCATGGTCTCCTTTCCACCTCATAATGTAGCATTGATCTCAGAATGAACATGGAGTTCGGGACGACTTCCCTATTCTGCTTGTATGCCTCTTAGAACCAGGAGCCCCATTAAAAGCAAAACTTATTTTAAAATGTGGCCAGGCCTGCTCTGAACAATGCCAAGGAAGCCATCTGACTCACAGCTAGGAACGACCTTCACCAAGACCTTTGTTAAAGTGTGTTATTCTAGTTGATACTCAAGAAATCAAAAAGCAGAAAATAACTTGAGTTTTTGAAGGAAGAAAATAGGACCTGTGGGAAATATTGTATTTTATTGTGATTATTTGGTGATACGAGTCAAAAATAGAATTAGTTTATAATCAGTCCCAATCATTTGTCAACGTGTAGGTCTTGGTTGTAACTGGGCAGTGTTATTGATAGCAGTGGCTATAGAAATTTGATCTGTTAGTAAAAACAAAGTGACAGTTGAACAGCACATTACATCCCTCTGGTCAAGTTCCTCTTCCATTGGATCCTTCCTGGAGATGGCATATGATCTAACAAGTAAGACTGGCCCATCGTGTTTGATGGGGCCTCTCCTGGCTCAATCACCATGCAACAGCAGACCCTGGAGATTGTTTTGGCTGACTCCCGGCTCACTGCAGACCCACCCATCTGTCTCAGAGGTGAGCAAGGTCCATGTCACATGGCAAGTCAGCTCAGCACTAGAACTGAGTGTGCTACAGGTAATCTGTGCCAGGGGCCAGGACACAGACGTGCTCACATGACAGCTTCTAACCCCCTTCACCAGACAGCGAAAGGCGACAGATGGGGTAAGGCAACAGACTCCGGGTAATGTGCAAGTGTGAAGACCACGCTGCCTCCACTGGGGTCATGCAGAGGTCCTCTGGTTACCGGCTGCATTAACCTTCCCTGCCCCAGTGTGGTTGCCAGCACCAGGGCGCAGGTCTGAGTCAAGAACCCTTCCCCAGGTCAAGGACGCCCACGGGCTCTGCCAGACAGGACAGAGCATGGTGGTCAGAGCACAGGTCATTAGCCGGTCGAGCAGTCGTGGGTTTGGAGAGAGCACATGGAGTCCTGGGGAGTGCCCTGGGCGTCAGTGGGGGCTTGAGAGGAGGCGTTCTTAGCTCTCGAGTGGCAGGACCATTGCTTGCCTTCCCCTGTGGCTGCTGCTTTAGGGTGTCCTGTCAATTTTTCTACTGACCACTTATTGGTGTGTTCCGCACATCAACTCTGCCCCATTCACGACATGGCTCTTCTCCATCACACATTTCCAACCCAGCTCATGAGCCACTAACCTGTGTGGAATAGCTCGTTGTTTTCCTCCTGTTACATGGGATTCGAACCTCCTCAGACCACACAGCAGGCACAGGGTGGTCACTGGTGCTTCTCCACCCCCACCCAGCCAAAGGGACCATTTCAAATGGAGTGTCCATTCCAAAAAGAATAAGTCAAACATGATGCATCATGGTGTGGATGTGAAGTGTCCCCCAATAGCTCATCTGAGAGACAATGCGAGAAAGTTCAGAGATGATCAGGGTGTTGGAGTCTTAACCCAGTGACTTAGTTCCCTGGTGACGTTAACTGAGCAGGAACTGAAGGCAGCTGGGGGGTGGCTGGAGGTGGCGGGCACTGGGGGCATGGCTTGGGGGTGGGTATTCGATATCTGGCAAGTAGAGACTCCCGGCTTCCTGGTCACCTGAGCCGCTTCCCTCCACCTCACTCGTCCACCATGATGTTCGCTTCACCTGAGGAACAAGGACTGGAGCCTGCTGCGTATGAACTGCGCCACTGAAACCCTGAGGCCCCAGCTTCTCCTCCAAAGGGTTCTGGTCAGATCTCTCCGTCACAGCGACAAAAATCCCACTAAAACATTGTGTAACTAGCGTAGATTTAAGTTTTTGTGCCTTGGTCTTTGTGGCAAAATATGAGCACAATGGAGTCTTTCTTAGGTATTTTCTAAAACATCTGTGTATGGACAAAAATTAATCTTAAATCTAATCCCAAGGAATACCACCTTAGTCTTTGAAACACATCAAACTGCTCAGTTGCACACACAAAAAACAAACCTAGGTTGTCAGGCAGGTGTATTACATTTAAAGATGACACCTAGAAACAAAAGGCTCCCGTTGCTTCAACTTTTGTCCTCACCGTCTCCTGACTTCACTGTTACTTGACCTCAAATCTCCTAATACAGTTTTAGAAGAACCATTTTCCTTTTATCTTGACTACTGAGTGTATGAGTTGAGCTAATAACTGAAAGGCTATTTTAACTTGGGCTAGTTGCAATATGTATTTTAAATACATAGGTAAACACTGGATTCTTAGTTTACTTGAAATTCTCAAATGAGACCGCTTTTCCTAATTAAGAGAAACTTCCAGTGTAAAATGTTGACATTTCTCTCTAATCCGTGAGTATCCTATTTCCATGAAAAATATGGTACTAGGCAATAGATCAGCTAGTTATTAGCTAGACAGGCAACACTGTCAGCCAGATTATAGATTACGTAAATAGTATACACTTTCTAACTTTGTAATTCCTAAGAGCAGAATATTAAAAAAATATAAGTGGGAATATGATGAGAGGAAAATTTTAGCAGCACAAGATCCAACACTAAACTTTAGATTTTTTGAAGATATATTGTATTACTACTCTGGCAGGATTTTTATCATGATTTGACAGGGTGTAGTCACACTTCAAAGTTGTACATTGGACTATACTGTCCCCAGAAGACTGGTTAGAATCCAAAGCACTTCAGAAAGTGAGTCAGAAGTAGATGCCTGAGGACCACTGGTCAGCAGAGCACCTTTTACGTGGCAAGACACCCCCAGAAAGCCACATGCAGTGAAGTCATGCCTCACTAGGTCCCATCTCAGCCCAGTCCCTAAGAGGCAACACTTTGAGAGTTTTGAGATTTTTTTTAATATAAAAAATTTCACTGTAATGCCCACCTCAAGATATTAGAGAGGTCCAACCTGCATAGGGAGAGGCCTTCATGCTTATCACAACAAGTACCCAACATCTTTCATCAGCTAAGGTTTTAAAGATTTTGAGAGGCTGGGTCTCTACCCTCCCATGATGTCCTTCGGATAGAAAAGTCAGAATTTTCAACCAGTCCCCAGACTATCCTCTCTCACAGCTGGGTTGGGAACAGAGGTTGGCACGACCCTGGGTGAGTCCACAAGTTAGGCATTGAGAACTTTGCTGATGAAAGGTTGTTTACTTCAGACTTTTCATCTAGTCACTAGTTCTAGTTGGCTATAATCCATTAGGTTTGAGAGAAATATGAGGGGAAAACATGAAAACTAAGTTTCTGGAGATGTAAATCTTTTAGCCAAATCAAGATCCGCATCCATGCAGGACTCCCAGCCTTTGGTGAGTTGCAACCTGACATTAAATCCAAGGAGGCTGCCAGAGTGGAATCAGGTGGAAAATGGCACAGGAGCCCTACCCCAGGGGAGGGGCTGCTCAGGAGCGTGCCACTGGGGAGTACCTGGTCCTGCTCACTCCACCATATCACTGCTGGAGACAGACCTGGGGTAGAGCCCTCTCCGAGGGGCCAGGGATGTTAAGAGGCAAGGAGGCTAAGGTCTTCCAGGTGCCAGACCATTACACTGCACACCCAAACCATGTTCTCTTCTCCAGAATTGGAGATGTTCAAGACAAGTTGAAAGAAATGTTTTCTCTAAATTAAAAAGAATTTCATCCTATCTTGTTATACAACATGCATTAACTGGTTTTTTTTATTCTATTCTAGATCTTCCAGGGGTTTCTGAGATTTAATATATTTTTCTGAAGTATAAGCTAAACTGGAGGATAAAGAGCAGATTCTACAGGAAGAGAGCCTACCCTCAAGGGATGCATTGAAGGAAGGAAATGTGCTTTAAATTATGTTTCTATTTAGAGTCAAACACATTAGCTGGAGAACATCCTTGTGACTTCAGATGCACCCACTTCAAAAAGCAGTCACCATCTCCCACACTCCCCTGCCTCTGTCTTGAACTAGGCCCCAGGCGTTTCCACAGAGCCAAACCTCGAAGTTCATGTTGATAAAAACCCACTTGTAGAAATTGGAGGTAGCTATTTGCTATTTCCCTGTTGACTGTTTAACCATGTATTTTTTGTGTGTAGAGGGGGAGGTACCAGAGGTTGAATTCAGGGGCACTCGACCACTGAGCCACATCCCAGCCCTATTTTGTATTTTATTTAGAGAGGGTCTAAGTTGCTTAGGGCCTCGCTTTTCCTGAGGCTGGCTTTGAACTCTCAACCCTCCTGCCTCAGCCACCCTAACCACTGGGATTGTAGGCATGCACCACTGTGCCCAGCTTAAGTGTTGCTTTATATCATACCTAAACTATTGTCTACTTGAAAATGGTTTTTTAAAAAAGACGTTTTCAAGCTTCAGTTGTAAACTAAACAAATGAATCTAACTTTAAGTGACCTACAAGTGTTCAGTTTTCCAGGCCAAAACACCACTGCCAAAAGAAATTATTTGGAGCAGCTTATTTTTAGGCAAAAGTAAGAATCACTTCCATGTAATTCAGGTGCACAGTGTTATCGTGAAACATCACTTATTTTGAACTGTTTCAGCTAAGCTGGATCTTAAAAGATGCCCTAAGAGTAACAAACTTTTTCAAGCTATATAAGCCATTCCTCAGTGATCTTAAGATACGTGGAATTGGGTGGGGGAGTTCTCTAGGTGATTCTGATCAACGCTCCAAGAACCATTGGTAGTGAACATGACCCAATTCCAAGAATGGACCAACGACATACTCAAAGCTACATGCCAATAAAATGGCATTGGCACGTCCATCTGTGGGCCTCTGGACAGGGCCGCTGGATGCGCTCAGTGCTGCCCATGCATCGTCCTCCATTCTTTATGGCAGTCTTGTAAGTTGGTGCCCTTTTCGTCTGTTGGATGAGGATAATGAAGACTAGAGGGGCTGGGGCTCAGTGGTAGCACGCTTGCCTAGCAAGTGAGGCCCTGGGTTCAATTCTCAGCACCACATAGAAATAAAGGGAAGGTATTGTGTCCACCCAAAACAAAAAAGACTGAAGTGTATCCTGGCCCCACGTGGGAGCATGCAGAAGTACTTCGAGCAACCGACACCCAAACCCATTCATATTTTTAGGGAGACTGTACTTATAAACACCGTGAGGTACTCTCATTTTCACACCAGTATACATCAACTTGCTAGACTGACATCACAAGTAACTTTTGGAGAAATGTGGTAGACAGAAGTGTGCACAGAAGACACTAACACAGCGAGTTTGACCTGAACCAAAGCTTTAAGACTGGAGGTGTCAAAACCATTTCTTAAGTATGGAGATATTTTGTATTTGGAAAGCCTGAAATCGGACTCTTGAGAAACTAGTACCTGATGGTTTGTGACACATCTAGACTCGGGCACTGGGGTACCCAGACACTGACTGCTGTTCTGGGTGTGCCTCAGGGTATTTCCAGAACACCCGAGTGACAAATTTCCCTCCCCAACTTGTGCGGGCATTGCCCAGTCCCCAAGGACCTGAACAGAACAAGGCCAAGGGAGGCGGGGCCCCTCCAGGTCTGGTGAAGTGGAACTCGGCTCCCCTGACCTCATCCTGGGCTTCCGTCCTCCCTGCTCCCAATTCTCAGGTCTTTGAGATGAAACCATAGACCCTGGCTTGCAGACGGTGCATCCTGGGATTTCTTAGCATCTCTAACTCTGAGCCAACTCCTTGTAATAAGTCTTTTCATGCACACATCTTCCATTATTTGTTTCTCTGGAGAACCCTGACACAGTATTTTTTTTTTTTAAGCATAAGCTACACTTGGCAGAAGATTTTGTATGATCCACGTCTCTAGAGATAATACCAAGAAAACAGAACAGTTTCAGGTCATATGTTATTATCTCTATTGCCGGAAGATCTCTCTCCGGGGTTGTAAGGAGACTCCAAAGACTCATTCTTAGAAAATAAGAAAATACTACTACATACCTGAGAATTGTGGAAGTACTAAAGTGAATAATGCCTCAACTTCAACTCTCCCAGAAGTTTAGATTCTAGATTTGATTTTCAACCACTCACATTCCAACACTTTTCACCTTCATCAGATGGATTTCTGGTTCTATGATTTTCAATGTGAAGAGCTTTGTAGAATTTGTTTTTCACTTTTAAAATTGTTTTCTAATTTTGTCCCAACCATGTTCGAAATTCAGTAACAATTGGTATAAATAAGGATGCCAAAGTCCCGTTATTCAACACCAACTTTATGAAGTTCAAGATCTGAAGTGTTTGATATTGCACAGTAGGAAGTATGTACATACACCTAATTTCAATTAACGCAATTTAGACCATCAACCAGGTTTTTAAAGAAGCCTGAGGTGAGCTTGCACCTAGCCTCATGTCCACACCACTGAAATACAGAAACACTAACAGTCCCTCCCAAGCCCTGGCACACCGACCGACTGGATTGCATGTTGCAATTCTGCTTTGAACAGTCCCAGCAGGAATTTCAGGTTTCCTTAGCCCATGATCCAATTGACACCCTTGAACACAAAACAGTGGTTAGAAATTCAGGAATAGTCGGATTTTTATGTTTCTTTATATTCAGCAACCTGGAGAATTCTTCAGATTTGTCAAGGAACTACAGGCATACAATAGTGTGGGCTTTTTCTCTTGAACACGCAACGTTGGTTTTCTTCGCCTACCTGGAGGAGGCGGACGTCTCTTACGCAATGATCATGAGAAACTGACTTAGTGAAGTTGTAACAAAGGGAGAGAGTGGTTGAAAAGAACAAGACAGGCTGGAGAGGGGACAAAGCAAACTTTTTAAAAAGCCAGAATTCAAGAATGCTCTGGGAACTAGCAGAGCCTCCGAGGATTGGACGTCCGAGGAACGCAGTCAGCCTGTGAAACCCCCGAGTCTGCCTGCCGGAACTGCGTCACTTAGAGAGCCACATGAAATCAGCCGGTCCTCCTGCACCACTGCTTGAAAAACTTAACTTTGCCCTATTCCACATGGGTCGGGAAGTAAATCTCATGATTCACGGATTTATATATTCCACTGGTTGGCAATGTAATGAGCTCGGCTCTTCAGGACTATGACCCCCATCTCTGCTAAGGGCAAGGGTTTCAGCAAGTGTATGGCCCATGCTTAGGGAGTGACTAATTTCTACAGCAACTCTTTCATCATCTCCGATTTACATATTCTCCATCAAATCTGTGAACACTTGCAAGTTGTATGAATAGTAAAGATCAAACACGAATACAAGTTTACTAAGAAAAATTTTTTAGTGTTAAACTGGTGAGATTCTATCATAATTTATTGGGCTTCACGAGGGAGATTTTTATGGAGATTTGTTTTTCTGTTTGCAGGAAATGTGTGTTGTCACCAAGAACGAGCTATAGAAACAACTTGACGCTTTTTCAAAGCAAATCTTATAATTAAGGATAGTTTTTAAAGAAAAGTAAATCTTAAAAATTCCATTTTCTAGGCGCATTAAGTACACAAGGAAACATCAGAGCAGGAGAGTAGAAGTTATCCAGGTCCAAGTGCCCTTTCTGTGCCTCCATCTGACTCTGTTAACCCTTGGGTGACAGGAGCTTCCTCAGGACAGCTGGCAGTGGCGGGCATATCTGCTAAGTGCCAAGGTAAGAATGGGTGGAATTTCAGGTTTCCTCTAAGGCACGTCTGTCCTTATGCCCCACCTCCCCCCGGGTCTACGGATTCTGACACCATAAGGAATCACTAGAACTAGTGAATATTCAGGAGCATTAGAGAGTCTTCAGCTACTGGTGAATCTAAGGAAGATGTCGGTTCCCTAGATGAGGAGACAGGGACGTCTCAGAGGACAGACCTGCAGCTCGCTGTGGCCTCTGAACTCTGGACCCCAATTTCTTAAGTCCCCAGGTTCACTTTCCCCTTGGGAATCTCCTGCAGTTTTCCTGTCCCCAGCATGAAAGCCTCAAGGGGAATTAAGCTATGATTATTTGCAGACATCTGAAATGAGAAGCACGTTTTACTAAAATTAAGGACACTGTCTTATTAAAGGGTGACGTGAAAATTGACTTAATGGCATTTGGGGTTGGGGCTCCCTAACTGAGGTGGGCTTCCAACCTCTATGGCCTGGACGGCTCCCAGGCAGACAGCAACTTTGTGATTTACCTAGTGCCAATTCCCTCAGGTATTGCCTGATTGCCAGGGTGGCTGGTCACCAGGGGGGAGAGCCTTTAGTACAGAATTTGCTACCTACATAAACGAGGTGTGACCGAGAACATTATGTTCTATTACTGTTTCTAGTATGTTCATCTCTGTCCTAAGGCACTGGAGATTTAGATTTGAATTCTCCATAGAAAGAACAAGACACCAAGAGACAGGAAAATCTTAAGAGTTGGTGCTCAGACACTGTTGCACACAGGTAGTAAAACAGGAGAAACTTTCCTCAGGCAATTCCTGCTATTCAAACCCACATGGATAAAGACTTCAAATAAGCAGGTTTCATAGGAAAATGAGCTAATTCTTTGTTGAAAATAGAAGAAAAAATGAAGAAAGATGAAATACAAGTGTTCACCAGCAGCCTTTCTAAGGCTGTGAAGAACTTTGGTCAGATACAACCTAACGCCCCCATCACTCAACTTTGAGGGACGGCACAGTAAGATGGGACAACTAGACCTCCAGTAGACAGCCGTAGTCACGTTTCCCAAACAGCTTTGTGCACAGCCTGGAGAGTCCAGTGACCACAAGAAGCTAATGAGACCAGTGAGGACAGAAGCAGGACTCTAAACCCAACAATTCTTCTGATCTCACCTCCTCCAGGCCAAGATGCGGTTCCTCCAGGGGGAACCAGAGGAACCATTTGATCCCAGCTCTATACGACAGTTTGCTGCTAATTTCCAGCCAGTCTTAAGAATGGTGCTCTCCCTACAGGATGGGAGAAATCTTTGCCACTTGCACCTCAGAGAATTCGTCTCCAGGATATAAAGAACTCAAACTAAATACCCCTCAAAAATAAAAAATAAAAAAAAACCCATCAATTAATGGGCTAAGGAACTCGTAGACATTTCACTGAAGAAATATAATCAACAAATATATAAAAATATTCAACATCTGTAGAGATTAGAGAAATCAAAATCACATTGCCATTCTGACTGGAGTGAGATGAATCTCAATCATTAAGAATACAAGTATAAAGAAAGCACATTGCTGGCAGAACTACAAATTGGTGCAGCCATTGATAGAAAGCTGTATGAAGATTTCTCAGAAGACATGGAATGGAACCCACCATTTGACAGCTATCCCACTCCTCGGTTTATACACAGAGGACTTAAAATCAGCATACTCTAGTGAGGAGGCCACACCAATGTTCATACCAGCTCAACTCACAATAGCTATTTATGGAAACGACCTAGGGGCCCTTCAACAGATGAATGAGTAAAGACAGTGTGGCACAGATACACAGAATATTACTCAGTCAAGAAGAATGGAATTATGGCATTTACTGGTAAAGGGATGTAACTGGAGACTATCATGCTAAGTGAAATAAGCCAATCCCCCCAAAATAAAGGCCAAATGTTGTGATATGTGGATGCTGACTCGGTAAAGATGGGGTGGAAAGGGGGAAGTTCGCTGTATTTGAAGATGACATGGACATTCATTGTAAGAAACTTTCATTGTATTGGCAATTCCTTCCTTGAACTTGGTTGTATTATGTGGAGGATTTTGTTATTTTCTTCTGTCAGAGTATATATAATTCAGGTATCACAGCAACTTTTATTCTATTAACAAGTGTTTACAGAAGTACACATTAGGACTCATTAAATAGATTCAGGTTTTCATGAAGAGTGAGTACTGGAGCAGCAGACCCACATGCAGAGCCCAGGCCCAGACCTAGGACTGCCCCGCCAACCCGCTCAGGAGCCTAGGCCAACGTGAGGCCCGAGACTGTCCCACCGACTGGCAGGACCACACTGGAGCCCAGGCCTAGCCCACCTCCATCTTGGGACTGCAGCCTTTGCCTTAGCCTCCCTCCCTGGGACAACAGACAGGCAACCCACCCTCAGCCTCATCTCAGAGCCTGGTTGCAGCCACCTTGGGACCCCTCCCACTGCTGTCTTGAGTTACCTCTGCTACTGCCACCACCACATTGAGCTGCAGTAGCGTTCATCATGGACACCAACCAGGGACTAGAAGCCCAACACCAAGGTGAGGTTCAGATCATCTGCAGGGACACTACAGGATTATAAGGCAGAGACTGTAGTACCTCATATCTGCACCACAAGAAAGGAAGATAGACAGACTTGAAAACACAAGGGAGGAAAATGCCCCCCCCCAAAAAAAAAAGTAACAATAGAATCCATAGACAGTGCAGCTAATGAAGGGTCAAAACGATTTCAGAATTAAATAATTAAATTGATGTGTGAATTACAGAATCACCTGAGTGAGCAAACACAGGTGACCATGGATTACAAAGAGATAAATACAGGTAGAAAGAGATTACTTCAAGGTTCTTTTAAAAAAAAAAAGGCCAATCAGAAATCCTTGAAATTAAGGAAAAAATAGAAAGCATAACAAACGAGATCACTTGGAAGATAGAACGGATCAAGACAAAAAAATACATCTTGAAAATAAAGTTGACCCCACAGTGAAGATGGTAAGAATCCAAGAACAGAACACCCAAGAATTATGGGATAGCATCAAAAGACCAAATCTAAGATTTATTGGGATAGAGGGAGGCAGAGATTCAAACCCAAGGAATACACAATCTCCTTCAATGAAATACAAAGTCTCCCAAATATGATGAATTGGAAAATCAAATGTAAGAGGCTTATGGGACACCAAGTTACAAAATAACAGATCTACACCACGGCACATTATAATGAAAATGCCTAGCATACAGAATAATAGAATCTTAAAGGCTGCAAGAAGAATCAGATCACATATAGGAGGAGATCAGTTCATCTCTCAGATTTTTCAATCCCCAAAGCCAAGAGATCGTGGAACATACCAAGCTTTAAAAGAAAATGGAAGCTTACCAAGAATCTTATATTCAGCAAAATTAAGCTTCAGATTTGATGATGAAATAAAAACCTTTCATGATAAACAAAGGTTAAAAGAATTTACAGTGAGAAAGCCTGCCTTACAGAGCATGCTCAGCAAAATATTCCAGGAGGAGGAAATGAAGAACAATGAAAAAATCAGCAAAGGTGTGAACTATCTTAAAGGAAAGCTAGTCAAAGGAGAAACCAAGTTAAACCAAAAATAAACCAAAATGTCCAGGATTAAAAATCATCTCAATAACCCTGAGTGAATGGCCTGAGCTCAATTAAAAAACAGACCAACAGATTGGATTAAAAGAAAACCCAACAATATGCTGCCTTCAAGAGACTCATCTCACAGGAAAAGACATGCACAGACTGAAGGTGAAAGGGTGGGAAAGACGCACCACTCACATGGACCTTGGAAACAAGCAGGTTTCCATCCTCAGATGAAGTGCACTTCAGACCAAAGCTAGATAAGAGATAAAGGACATTTCAAACTGCTTAAGGGATCCGCACAGCAGCAAGACATAAAAATCAGTATCTATGCCCCAAACAATGGGCATCTATGTAGGTCAAACAAACCCTTCTCAACTACAAGAACCAAAGTGACCACAACACAATAATACTGGGGGACTAATACACCTCAACACTGGACAGATCGAACAAAAACTCAAAAAAAACCCAATAATATAATCAGTAATTTGGAAATGACATATATAGAATATTCCATCCATCAACAAGAAAATATACTTTCATAACAGCACATGGATTCTTCTCTAAAATAGACCATATATTATGCCACAAAGCAAGTCTTGGCAAGTATAAAAAAAAATAAAGATACTACCCTGTGTTTGTCAGGCCACAATGGAATGAAATTAGAAATTAATGATAAAACAATAGAAGCTACTCCAATATCTGGGGACTAAATAGCACTATTGAATGACACATGGATAACAGAAGACATCAGGGAGGAGATAAAATTCTTGGAGGTAAATGATAATTCAATACAATTATCAAAATCTCTGGGACACTAAGAAGGCAGCGCTAAGGTGAGAGGAAATTCCATTGTATGGAGTTCATTCCTTAAAGGAATACAAAGGCCACAAATAACGGCCTGGCATTACATCTCAGAGCCCTAGACAAAGGACAGATCCACACTAAAAGTGGAGGAAGACAGGAAGTGATTAAAATTAGAGCTGAAATCAATTAAATTCAAACAAATGAAAAAATTGACAAGCTGGTTCTTTGAAAAAATAAAGTTAGCCACGCTAACGAGGAGAGACAATTACTAAATTACTAAGATTACTAAAATTCATGTTGAAAAATATCACAGACACTGTTGAAATACAGAAGACAATTACAAACTGTTTTAAAAATTTATATTCTGGTAAAATAGGAAACATCAGACACTGACAAATTTCAAGAGGCATATGATCAACTCAAACCGAGTCAAGAGGATATACACAATTTAAACTGATCGATTTTAAGCAAGGACATACAAGCCATCAAAAGCCTACCAACCATGGTGAAATGTGATGGACATCATTATCCAAAGTACATGTATAAAGACACGAATTGGTGTCAACATACTTGATATACAAACAGATGAAAAATCTTACTGAATATGTGTGATAAGAATTGTAATGTGTTCTGTCATTTGTTTATAATAAAATAAATTTCTAAAAAACCTACCAAGAGAAGCCCAAGACCAGACAGATTCATAGCTGAGTTCTAGAAGACCCACAAAGATACCAAATACTCCTCAAATTATTCCATAAAATAGGAAAGAAGGGAACCCTTCCAGACTCATTCTATTCAGCTAGTATTATCCCGATACGAAAATCAGACACCAAGAAAATTTCAGACCAATATCCCTGATGAACATTGGTGCAAAAATTCAATAAAATTCTGGCAAATTGCATAGAAAAACATTTTTTAAGAAGTACTGCACCATGATCCAGTGGGGTTCATTCCAGGGATACAAGGTTGGTTCAACATGTAGAAACCAATAAATGTATTTCTTTAAGTCTACTGGTGAGATGAACTATCAATTGATGCAGAGAAAGAATGTGACAAAATACAGCATCTTTTCGTGTTCAAAACACTAGAAGAACTAGGAATAGTAGAAACATACCTCAAAATTTTAAAAGCCATCTATGCTAAACCCAAGGCCATCATACCAGAGAGAAATTGGAAGGATCACCCCTAAAAACTGGAACAGGGATGTCCCCTTTCATCACTTCTATTCAACATGGTCCCAACGTGGTCCTGAAACCCTAGCCAGAGCCATTAGACAAAAGAAATGAGGGGTACAAGTAGGAACTCACACTATCATTATTTGCTGACAACATGATCCTCTACTTAAAGGATCCAAAAAACTCCACTGGAAAACTTTTAAAATGAGTTCAGCAAAGCAGTTGGATATAAAAGTCAAACCCATAAATCAAATGTATTTATACACATTAGTGATGAATCCCAAGAAATCAGGAAAAATACCCCATTCATAGTATCCTCAAAACACACACACCCACCCCCCTTGGGAATCAACAAGGGATGAAAGGCCTCTATGATGAAAACTAAAGAAACCGAAGACCCAAGATGGAAAGATCTTCCATGATCCAATACTGTCAAACGGCCATACTACCCCAAGTGCTCTACAGACTCAATGTGATTCCAGTTAAAATCCCATCATTCCTTATGGAAATAGGAAAATCATGAGATTCATCTGGAAAAATAGGAGCTCCATTATAGCCAAAGCAATCCTTAGCAGGAAGAGTGAAGCCAGAGGTATCACAATACCAGACCTTCAACTGTACTACAGAGCTATAGTAACAAAAACAGCATGGTATTGGCACCAAAATAGGCCTGTAGACCAGTGGTACAGAGTTGAGGACACAGAGGAGACAATCCCACATAAATACAGTTATCTCACACTCGACAAAGCAGCCAAAAACATACATTGGAGGAAAGATAGCCTATTCAACAAATGGTGCTGGAAGAAGTGAAAAATACCCATGCAGCAAAATGACACTGAATCTCTTACAATGCACAAATGTCAACTCAAAGTTGATCAGGGACCTGGGAATTAGACTGGAAGACCCTGAACCTAGTAGAGGAAGAAGTAGGCCCAATTCTTCGTGTTGGATTAGGCCCTACTTCTTTAACAGGACTCCTGAAGTTCAAGATATAAAACCAAGAATCAAAGAATGGGATGGATTCAAACTAAAAAAGCTTCTCAACAAAGGAATGACCAGGGAGGTGAAGAGAGCCTACATTTGAAAAGTTTTGCCCCCACCCCACGCCCACCCACCCACAGCACTAATCTCCAGGATACATAAAGAACTCAAAAAAAAACTTACCAAGAAACAACCCAATCAATAAATGGGCTGAGGAGCTAAACAGACTTCAAAAGATACAATTGAACAATATATGAAAAATATGTTCAACATCTTTAGTCATTAGAGAAATGCAAATCAAAACTTCTCTAAGATTTCATCACACCAGTCAGGATGGCTGTTATCAAGACACAAACAATAACGGTTGGCTTGGATGTGGGGCAAAAGACACACACATTGCTGGTGGGACTGCAAATTGGTGCAACCACTCTGGAAAACAGTATGGAGATTCCTTAGAAAACTGGGAATGGAACCACCATTTGACCCAGCTGTCGTCCTCCTCGGTCTATACCTAAAGGGCTTAAAAACACCATACTACAGGGACACAGTCACATTGATGTTTATAGCAGCACAATTCACAATAGCTAACTGTGGACGGAACCAACTAGAGCCTTCAAGTAGTGAATGCATAAAGAAACTGGGATGCATACACAATGCAGTATTACCTCAACAGTTAAGAGTAAATTATGGCATTTGGCAGATAAAATGGAGGGAGTTGGAGAATATCATTGCTAAGCAAAGTAAGCCAATCCCATGAAACCAACAGGCCAAATGTGCTCTGGTAAGTGGATGCTGATCCATGATGGGGGCGAGGGGAAGGGGGCACGGAAAAAATGGAGGAACCTGAGTTGGGCCAAGGGGAGGGAGGACGGGGAGGGGGTCATGCGGGCAGGAAAGATGGTGGAATGGAGAGGGACATCTTCCCTAGGTACATGTGTGACTGCACATCTGGTGTGAGGTTACATCATGTACAACGCAGAGAAAAGTTGTTGCCTGGCCAGCTGTGTACAATGAATGATAACGAAAAAAACACCGACTCTCATATCTACCTATTTTACATGAATATTTTTTAAAACGCTGGCCAAAAAAGAATCTGGTTGACAAAGATCTAAACCACTACAAATGTATAAATTTGTAGCACAAATTTTGATTTATAGATCTTTTACCACTGTCTGAATAAAATATTTGCTCAAATTAAAAATATTCCTTCATGTGAAAAGAAACATGTGCCCCTGACATTTATGTTTACAAAATGTCCCACTGCAGCTGTCAACACTGAAAATTTCAGCAACAGCTAGAAAGTCCATTGGCTGCATAGGCCAAAGTTCAACTCATGTTTCCTCCTCCTACTTTAAGTATTCTAGGGCCAGCTGAGTGGGCCTGATCCACCGACAGAGCCTGGAAACTGGGCGATGCGCTCTTCTATTGGCACATCTTCTTTGGTGTGCTCGGGGGGGAGGGTGTTGGGGGGAGGGAAGAAATTTTTAGTTTTAGTGGCAAGGTTTGTTTTTGGAAGTTTTTTTTTTTTTTTTTTTTTTTTTTTTTTTTTTTTTTTTGGGGTGGTGGGTGGGTGGGGGGGGGGGAGGGGGAAAAAAGGGTTTGGGTGGGGGTTGTTTTTTTTGTGGTGGGGGTGGGGGGGGTTGTTTGGGTTGTTTCGGAAAAAGAAAGAAAAGATACCAGCTACATTTCCAAGCTGAGTGCAAAGTCTTGAAGAATATGATACAGATCATAACCAAAAAGCACCTATTCGATGCTGTATGTTTCCAAGCATTACTCTGGATTTTTTAATGCAAATTTTTTTTAAGTGTTTTGTAGCATTTTTTCTCTGTAAGTCATCTGTGATTAAGTCTTCATAATGGTTTCATATTGTTTGCTCATCTTCGTTGGAGTGAAGTTACAGGAGCCCACTTTCTCTTCGGCCTTCAAGACGTGAAGTCTGACCCCAGGAAGCTGAAGGTCAGACTGTCCACATGGAGGGGAGGGGGGGGGAGTGAGTCAGTGGTCATGGTGACCTGTTTCCTTCATTGCTTCATTTTAAAGCAAAGCACACGCTAAGTCTCCGCACATTCTGAGACGGAATTTCAGACAGTTTAACCAACATCAGATTGGAGCAGAAAGTTGGCCTCCTGAAGACTTTTCAAGTCAGTACTTTATTTAGCAGTGTTGAGCTGAAATGAGCTGTTCTGGAAAGTGAATCAGATTTTAAATTAATGAAACATAATGAATAAACACCCTCTGCATCAACAACTCCCTCCTTACTAATGTGATTAAAGATATCAACCGGAACAAAAATGAAGTATATTTTTGAAATTTCATAGTGATGGTGTCGCTAAGCTGGGGAATAGTGGTATTAAGCATAATTAACACCTATTGATAGATGTGGGAATCAACAGAGCTTTTAACTGGAAAAAACCATGACAACTCATTTTTTGATCATGATCATTACATTTTTAAAAATGTATAAGTAGGTGTTAAGGCTGCCTTAACCTTCATAGATATAAAGTTAAAAGTAACCAGCTCATTTGTATATGTCCAACGCTGAGGAATGGTTAAAAAAATGGAACATTCAGCAACTAGCACAACTAAAATAACCCCCATAAGTCAACACAATGCTTATTTCAGTGATGTTCCACTGAAAATAAGGGAAACCACCCCGTTCACAATATGTAGCTTCAAAAAAAATATTTGAAAAATGAGAGGGGGGGGGGGGAGGTGAAGAGACCTCTACAATGAGACTCAGAACACTAAAGAACTCTCTCAAACTTAGAAGGCATCAGATTTAATGCAATTCCTATGAAATTCTTTATCGAAATAGAAAAAAAAATCATGACCTTCATTTGGAAAAATAAGAGGCCCAGAATAGCCAAAGCAATCCTCAGCAAGAAGAGTGAAGCAGGAGGCATCACAAACCAGACCTTAAACTGTACCTAAGACAGTAATGAAACAGCATGGTATTGGCCAAAACCGACTAACAGATAGAATACAAGGACACAGAGACAAACCCCATAAGTGCAGTTCTCGTACTAGAGCAACATTGGCCATAGAACAATGGAGGAGATACAGCCTGTTCAAAAATGGTAGCTGGGGAACTGAAAATTCCACATGTAGCCAATGAAATTAACCCTCTCGCAAAAAAAAACACAAAAAACCTGCACAAAAAGTTACTCACAGTGGATCAAAGATTTAGGCACATAGAACAGAGGCCCTGTGCCTAATAGAAGAAAAGCGTCCCGCTCTACCATGTCGCCTAAGACTGATTCCTTAACCAGACTCCTAAAGCGCACACAACAAAAAAAAAAAAAAAAAAAAATCGTCAATCAATGGGACAGATTCAACTAAAAAGCTTCTCAGTCAAGGAAACATGTAGAGCCTGCAGGAGAGAATCCTTACCACACCCATCTCAGAGTCATTATCTCCAGGATATATGAAGAACTCAAAAAACTTAAATCCCAAACCAAATAACCCAATCAATGATGGGCCAGGAACTGAACAGACACTTCAAAAAATGCAATCAATATGAACTATTCAACATCTGCACAATTAGAGAAATGCAAATAAAAAGATCTCATCTCATTCCAGTCAGGTTGACAGTTATCAAGAATACATGCAATAGTAATCTTGGCGAGGATTGGTGGAAAGGCACTCGTACATGGCTGGTGGAACTGAAGAACTATTTCCATATTTGCTAGTTCCTCAGCCAACATGGGAATGGAAACCACCATTTACACCCAGTTATCCCTCCTCAGTTTTATACCCACAGGATTCCATACAGCATATGACAGAACACGTACCATCAGTATTTATAACAGCTCAAGTTCACAATCAACCAACATGGAACCAGTCCTACATGCCACTAGAACAGATGGATAAAGAAATGTGGCATGGACACAAAATGGAATTCAGTCTGCTTTGAGAATGGAATGACGACTTCACCTGTAAGGAATGGAGCTGAAGAAAATGCAAGTGAAGTCAGTCAATCCGAGGAACCCAAAGCCCAGTTCCCTCTATGTGGGTGCCAATTTACAATAAGGGAAAGGGGCCGAGGAAGGGGGAAGAGATGCAACATTTAGATAGAGGGGAGGGAAGGGATGGGAGGGAGAATGTGGTAGGGAATGAGGACTGAATCAAACCCATTACCCTGTGTGAATATTACATGACTGGTGAGATTCTGCTCATCATGCAAACAGGGAATGCCAGTCATACTCCCCCCCCCCCCCTGTCTACACTGCTTCTGTCATGTGTAACTAGAAAAAAGACAAAGATCGAAATTAAGAGGGCTGGGGAGGGATTGAGAAAGATGGAGTGACTAGGCAAAGAGTCCACAGTCTATTCATAACACAGAAGGCATCAAAGGACCACAGATTGAGAGGCAGGTGACAAAATCAGAGCTTTAGGACTCAGTCCTGCAAAGTGTATGACATGCGTGACTGGAAGAGAGGTTACCCAGGTAGAAAATAAACTAGTCCCCTGACCCAAGCCCGAAGCTGGGTAGGAGGAATGGGAGAGAAGATGGGGGCTGGTGACTCTTAAACTCACACGAGTGATCGAATTGTTTGGAAGAGAGACCATGTTTTTTGTGACGGTAACGAGAAGGCCCCTTACGACAGCATACAGCTTAAAACCGATTTGTGAGAGGAAAACTGAGCCACAGGTCCCGTCCTGTGGGGAGCCCTCAGCTGACCATTTCACCTCCTGAAACAGCATGGCTCCTGCCCGCACCTTTCCACACGAGTTAAGACTCCTATGTGACCCTGATCAGAATCAGAACGTGTTTTAAAGTTAGCTACACATGACTGATGATGGTGCTCTCAGCTCCTAGAAGAAATGGTACACACTGAATGTTCCCATCACAATTTACTGAGACAATGAGACCTTTCTAAGGTACTTTTCATTAAAATCATCGGAGTACGAGGTGGCTTTTTCTCTGTTGCTGAGAAATTAAAGCATTTGAAAGAAATTTCAAATGTAAGTGTGCATAGTAATACAGGAAATAGTTTTGCCAATTCCCTGTTCTTTAAATTTGGACCCACACGTCCGAACTTTACAGACATTTTCTGACACTGACATAGTCTCCCTTGTCAACCTAAACCACAGTAATGACCAGAGCTGTGGAAGGAAGCAAGTGCCTTTCCCACTGGCTTATCAGACCAGAGGGAGGAAGGGTGAGAAATTCCACATGAGCACAACTCTGCTCCAAGATTCCTGCTTGGGAAACTTCCTGGCTTGTTAACACATCCCAAGTCCTTCAGAGTTTGACTGCATTTTACAGTGTTTGCTGGTGCTTGTTGTAAAGTGCTAGATCAAAATGGTTTGCGGGCAGTAAGGCCCGAGGAGAATTGAGGGGGATCTGGCCCCTGGTTACCCACTAATCTTGAGACCTGAACAGGGATGAAAGCTGTGTCAGAAACTGCTCAGCCTTCATGCTGCCCTCCACTCTCACAAGCGTCGGGGAATTGACTTGCTAATGAGCTTCTCCCCAGAAGGTGCCTCACATCCCACATCTGAGCCCACAGGGGGGGCCAGCTCCCATGTGTGAGTGCCAACATCTCTAGTTTCCCGCCTTATGTTTTCCATGCCCTAGTATTTGCGTAGAGGCCTGACCTGCCTTTTTAGTAAAACAATGTTTCAAAGAACTATGCTTTGTACTTCAAAGTTTGTTTTCTTGGCAACTATTTATTTGGGGGACTGCTCCAGTCAACAGAGACAGCCTACCCTGGAGCATCCCCAGGAGGATTGCACGTTCCCACCCTGCTCTCAGCTTTACCTGAAGATGCTGCTCAAGAATCGCTCCCTCAGTAGCAAGGGAAGACACCGATTATGAGACGAGGAGGGGCTTTGAGCAGTTTCTGGTTTGCTCTTCAGATTGCTTTTTGTTGGGCAGCTACGTAACATAATTTCTGATTAGTTCCTTAAAGCCAGTTTAAAGTAAAATGTGCGTCAATACTCAAGTCACTCTGATAGAACATCAGCTCAGGTGTGTAACATTGGTTCAGGTGTACGTGACCGTTTCTAATTAACAGGCATGTTGATGAACTGCACATACTTCATACATTAACTGTTGTAAAAAAAAAAAAAAAAAAAAAAAAAAAACAAAAAAAAAAGAATATTAGTAAATTGCCAGTAGCTCTGCAGAGAATTCCCGTAAAATGAAAAGCCTGCAGCATTTTGATATGGATATAGAAGTTAAGAGCCTAAGACCGTGTTGCCTGGGAAAGGGAGTGAGAAAGCCATAGTAAATCCTTTTCAATCTGGCCAACAGATGGTATGAAGTGTTTGCACTCAGCACGAGAATTAGTCTCGAGTCCAACACTAGTGTCTCCCGAGGTAACTCCTCTCCAGGTGCTGACCATCTGAACCCCAACCCAAACACCTCATATTTCTGAGCGCCCACCAAACCCAACCGACTGCTCACTAGATCGACCCACAAACTATCCGGCCCATCCTGCTTGGTTCATGGCTCATTTTTCGCACCAGGAGCGTGGGTCCATCAGAATCCTGACTTCATTCCTGATAAGGCTTTGGCTGATTTGTGCTTTTAGAACAGAGACTGGGCCAGACAC